>NW_027597579.1:0-74161 GCF_964194155.1 Cetorhinus maximus
TGCCCTGTTTGGTTTCTATTTTGGCTCTGTTTGGTTCTGTTTGGCTCTTTTTGGTTCTGTTTTGCTCTGTTATGCTCGATTTGACCCTGTTTGGCTCTGGTTTGCACAGCTTGGCTCTGCTTTGCTCTCTTTGGCTCTTTTTGACTCTGTTTGGCTCTGTTTTGCCCCTGTTTTGGTTCTGTTCTGTTGTACTCTCCTCCGCTCTATTTAGCTCTGTCTGGCTTTTTTGGATCTGTTTTGCTCTGTTAGGCTCTGTACTGCACTGCATTGCTCTGTTGTGCCCTGTTTGGCTCTGTTTGGCTCTGTTTGGTTTTGTTTGGCTCATTTTGGTTCTGTTTTGCTCTGTTTTGCTCGATTTGACCCTGTTTGACTCTGGTTTGCTCAGCTTGGCTCTGCTTGCTCTGTTTGGCTCTGTTTGACTCTGTTTGGCTCTGTTTTGCCCTGTTTGGTTCTGTTTGGCTCTTTTTGGTTCTGTTTTGCTCTGTTATGCTCGATTTGACCCTGTTTGGCTCTGGTTTGCACAGCTTGGCTCTGCTTTGCTCTCTTTGGCTCTTTTTGACTCTGTTTGGCTCTGTTTTGCCCTGTTTTGGTTCTGTTTGGCTCTGTTGTACTCTCCTCCGCTCTATTTAGCTCTGTCTGGCTTTTTTGGATCTGTTTTGCTCTGTTAGGCTCTGTACTGCACTGCATTGCTCTGTTGTGCCCTGTTTGGCTCTGTTTGGCTCTGTTTGGTTTTGTTTGGCTCATTTTGGTTCTGTTTTGCTCGATTTGACCCTGTTTGACTCTGGTTTGCTCAGCTTGGCTCTGCTTTGCTCTGTTTGGCTCTGTTTGACTCTGTTTGGCTCTGTTTTGCCCTGTTTGGTTCTGTTTGGCTCTGTTGTACTCTCCTCCGCTCTATTTAGCTCTGTCTGGCTTTTTTGGATCTGTTTGCTCTAATAGGCTCTGTTTGGTTCTGTTTTGCTCTGGTTTGCTCGATTTGACCCTGTTTTGCTCTGTTTTGCTCAGCTTGGCTCTGCTTTGCTCGGTTTGGCTATGTTTACATCTGTTTGACTCTGTTTTGCTCTGTTTGCCTCTGTTTTGCTCTGTTTTGCTCTGTTCGGCTCTGTTTGCTTCTGTTTGCCACTGTTTAGCTCTGTTGGCTCTGTCTGGATCTGTTTTGCTCTGTTTGGCTCTGCTTAGTTCTGTTTGGTTGCGTTTCGCTCTTTTTGCACTGTTGTGCTCTGTCCTGCTCTATTTTGCTTCTGTTTAGCTCTGTTTGGTTCTGTTTTGCTCGGTTTTGCTCTTTCTGCCTCTGTTTTGCTCTGTTTTGCTCTGCCTGGCTCTGCTTTGCTCTGTTCTGCTCTGTTTGAATCTGTTTCGCTCTGTTTTGCTCTGTTTGGCTCTACCAGGCTCTGATTCGCTCTGTTTGGCTCTGTGTTACTCTGTTTGGCTCTGTTGTGTTCCGTTTTGATCTGCTTTGCTCTGTTTGGCTCTGTTTGACTCTTTTTTTTGCTCTGTTTTGCTCTGTTTGGTTCTGTATTGCTCTGTTTCGCTCTGTTTGGCTCTGTTTGACTCTGTTTGGCTCTGTTTTGCTCTTTTTGGCTCTGTTCGGCTCTGTTTGGATCTGTTTGGCACTGTTTGGCTCTGTTCTGCTCTCTTTCGCTCTGCTTGGCTCCGTTGTACTCTGTTAGGCTCTGCATAGTTCTGTCTGGCTCTGTTTGGTTCTGTTTTACTATGTTCTGCTCTTCTAGGCTCTGCCTTGCTCTGTTTAGCTCTCTTGTGCTCTGTTTGGCTCTGCGGGGAAATGCGCAGCTGTGTTTGGCTCTGTTTGGTTCTGTTTTGCTCTGATTTGCTCTTTCTGGCTCTGTTTTGCTCTGTTTTGCTCTGCCTGGCTCTGCTTTGCTCTGGGACGACTCTGTTTGACTCTGTTTGGCTCTGTTTGGCTTTGTTTTGCTCTGTTTGGCTCTGTTTGGCTCAGTTTGCACCGTTTTGCTCTGCTTGGCTCTACCAGGCTCTGATTCGCTCTATTTGGCTCTGTTTGGCTCTGTTTTGCTCTGTTTGGCTCTGTTGTGCACTGTTTTGCTCTGTTTGGCTCTGTTTTGGTCTGTCTTGCTCTGTCTTGCCATGTCTGGCCCTGTTTCACTCTGTTTGGCTTTGTTTTGCTCTGTTTGGCTCTGTTTGGCTCTCTTTGGATCTGTTTGGTACTGTATTGCTCTGTTTGGCTCTATCTTCTCTGTTTTGCTCTGTTTGGCTCTGCATTGTTCCGTTTGGCTCAGTTTCGCTCTGTTTAGCTCTGCTCTACTTTGTTAGGCTCTGCCCTTTTTTATATTGCTCTGTTTTGATCTGTTTGGCTCTGTTTGCCTCTGTTTAGCTCTGCTAGGTTCTGTTTGGCTCTTTTTCGCTCTGTACTACTCTGTTTTGCTCTGTTAGCTCTTTTTGGATCTGTTGTGCTCTGTTAGGCTCTGCGCCGCTCTGTATTGCTCTATTTGGCTCTGTTTGCTTCTTTTTGCTCGGTTTTGCTCTTTTTGGCTCAGTTTTGCTCTCTTTTGCTCTGCCTGGCTCTGCTTTGCTCTATTCGGCTCTGTTTAACTCTGTTTGGCTCTGTTTGGATCTGTTTGGCTCTGTTTGGCTCTCTTTCGATCTGTTTGGTTCTGTATTGCTCTGTTTGGCTTTGTTCTGCTCTGCTTGGCTCTCTTTGGACCTGTTTGGTTCTGTATCGCTCTGTTTGGCTCTGTTTGGCTCCGTTTGGCTTCTTTTTACTCTGTTTTGCTCTGTTAGGCTCTTTTTGGATCTTTTTTGCTCTGTTCGGCTCTGTCCTGCTCTGTATTGCTCTGTTTTGCTCTGTCTGGCTCTGTTTGGCTCTTTGTGGCTCTGTTTGGCTCTTTTGGTTCTGCTTTGCTATGTTTTGCTCTGTTTGGCCGTCTTTGGCTCTGTTTTCCTCAGCTTGGCTCTGCCTAGCTCTGTTTAGCTCTGTTTGCATCTGTTTGACTCTGTTTTGCTCTGCCTGGCTCTCTTTTGCCCTGTTTTGCTCTGTTTTTCTCTCTTTTGCTTTTATTTGGTTTTAAAGTAGCATTGCAGACAATGCTGCAGGCAAATTGTGCACAGCAACAATTGACAAGAAATGACACCCGAGACATTTTCACAACGGAGGATGCTCTCTTCCCCATACGGAGTGCCCCTTCAACCTCTCCATCCATCAGTTACTCCGTCAGTTGCTCTCTCTCAGTCACTATTTCCTTCAGTCTCTCTTATTTCCCCTTCTCTCTCTCTATCTCTCTCTCTCTCTCTCTTTGTCTCTCTCTCTCACTCACTCTCTCAATGTCCCACTATTATTTCTGTTCCTTCTTCGCCCTTCCTGAAGAATGTGGGTGAGGGTCTTTACTCCTGAGAAAGGGAGCATTGACTACACGCTCCGAGACCTCCAGACCCTTGTCCCTCAGCACACTCTCCAACTGTCCATCAGTGCCCTCCGCCCTCACCCCGCCCTTTGTTTAGGTCTTTCCTCATGTTCTTCCCCCCATCTCCAGTTTCTGTCGGGAAGGCTGCATGCTTTTTGTGCACACAGAAAGATGATGGAGGCTCAGTGATGATGACCAAAGGGGTTAAACTTCTCTGGAACGTCAGGCAGCAAATCTGTTTGTCTCCTTCTAACTCATTGAGCCCCAGTAACAGAACCTGCACTAAAACCTCTGGGAGAAGAAAAGGGTCCTGTAAAACTGGTTAATTCCCTCGATCCACTGCGCACCCTCACTTACAGGACTGGAAGTGGCAAACGGGGCCCACTCCTTCCACCCCCTCCCATCCTCCTATCAATTATAATAATTGCATATCACATTTTTCTTCCTTTAAGGTTTTTGATTAAATGAAATATATGTATAAGTAACTGAACGCAAGAAAGGGAGAAAGAAAGATAAAGCATTAGACACAGATACATGGAATATGTGTGAACAACAGATCGCAAAAGTTGCAATTCTGAAGGGCTCAGGAAGAATGTCCTTTCCTCAGCAAACGCCTGCTGAAAATCCTAATCCCCCAAACTGTGTTCAGAGTTTAGGGTCAAGGTCCCGCCTCCCCACCTCCCCACCCACCACAACCTTGAGTGTCCACAAAACCGTTAACCCCGTATTTAAAATTGGAGGAAAAAACTAATAACTTTTGAAACTTTTGAAAATCAACTTAACGAGACTTATTTTCTCAAGTCACTATTTCTGGAGGCTTGTGACTGAAGCTCGGCGATGAGCAAACACTGGAGCCTCAAAATGTCCTGTCTATCTTCAACACCGCACCCACACACATTCACAAAACAGTTAATTTCCCTTTCGCCCGTGTTAACACATCACTCGTTTCCCTTTCTCCCTTGATTGTCTTCTCTCCTCCTTTCTCTTACTGCCCCCCTACCTGTCACCTTTTTATTCAATGCCCCTGTCCCCCTTATTATTCCCCGTTTGTATCTCTCCCTGTCACCCCCTCGCTTCCTCCCCGTTCTCTCTCTCTCTCTCTTTCTCCCTTTTTCACTTCACTCTCTCCTTTGTTTCGCCCCAATCTCCATGCCTAGGATACTCACTCCGCTTTCCATCTCTCCCTGTTTCACTCTCACTCTCCCACCTTACATTCTCACGCCTCCTTTCCCCTCACTCTCCCCTTTTCTCTCTCGTTCTGTATTTATCGATGGATCTCTCTCTCTCTCCATGATTGCTCTCATTCCTCTCACGCTCATCTCTCTCTCACACAGACACGCGCGTCACCGGATGGAGAGGCAGAGGGGAAGACAGATATAGAAAAGCATAATCAGAAACAAAAGGAAAGTTAATTCAAATGGCCACTGTCTATTCCATTTTACCCTGAAAGACAACTATTTGCCCAGTGATTTTCTTAAGGCATGCGTGCAGCAGCAAGTCCTTAAGAAAGGCGTCCTTTTCAAAATGCACTTTTCATAGGTTCTGCTTTTGCATCTATTTACCCCTCTCCTCTATATCCCTTTTTATATTTCTCTCCTTTTCCCGCGTTCTCAATCTCACTCTTTCCATCTGGCTCTCTACGTCCCTGACACTCTCTCACTGACTACTTCTCTATTTTCTCTGTCCCGCTGTCACTTTTTTCTTTGTCCCGCTACCTCTCTCACATCCGAGCCCTGTGGCTCTCTCTCTCTCTCTCTCTCCCTCTCATTTCCTTTTACTTTGTCATTTTCTCTCTCGCACTTTATCCATCTTCCTCTTTCTTTATCGGTGCTTCTCTCTCCCTCCTCTCTCCTTCTCTCTCTCGTACAGGTTCTGTGTCTCCCTCCCTCCGTTTCTCACAGTTTAGCATAGGCGTAATAATAGGCAGGCGGGCAGCATTAAAATGGCGACTGCAACCTAAAATTCAAACTCTAAATTCTGCAGGTATTTTTTTTTTAATTATCAGCTTTGGTTAATATTACACAGAAGCAACGTATATTAATCCATTAATTTAACAATATGTTATCGTTTTAAATAGTAACAAATACATCATTTCAGCGCTCACTATCACAATGACTCAGTTTGGCTTCATTTGATAGAGAAAGGCACTACGGCATTTTAGACAGCACCGAAGTAAAGTTTAAGTGATTTAATTGCTGAATCAGTTTTGGACAGGTCCCATTTCTGCTCATTCCAAATCATAGCGTCAGATTGTGAAGACGACCTTGAAAGTTGAAGGGGCAAGCTTACCATTGACTCACATCATAAAAATTTCTCAAAACCGAGTTTTATCAGCAAAGGAGAGTAAGAATGGATTTATTGAAGGTAAAGGAAGAAATAATAAGTACATCTGTGTTCTAAAAAATGTTATGTTCAACTAGTAGTGATTTCGGGAAAGAAAACTATTAAATTTGGCTCATAGTATTCTTTGCAATTGAGTTACATGTTGTAATAGTTTGAGCCTCCTTTTCTTTAATTGTGTAATCCTTTTCGACTTTTTATCTCTCAAGACCATATATTAATAGAATGTAAAATAAGAGTTCACCTCCTTATTTTTAAATACGGATTACGGCTAAGAACTTATATATTTATAATTATTCACATTCTGTATAACTCCTCGCTACATATTTGTAGTATTTTTCTCCTCTTTGCAAACGTTTTCCATTATCCCTATGTAGAATTAATGTTATAAGCGACCTGCCACTCTATCCTTTGTTAAAATTCTAACTTATCCCAAGTAGCAACATGCCCAGGGAGAAAAACATCACCTCGCAAATGGACTAGAAAACAGTCACTGACAAAGCTTTGAATTAATGATGATCCTGCACCATTCAACAAATTTTAAGACCATGAGCTCAATGTATCAATCATAAGGACATGATTCAATGTTCCTCCTATTCAGCACAAATGGTCGAGGAAGGTATCATAAAACATTCTTTTAACTTCGCTCGAAGTCATGTTTTTCATTCATTCGTGAGTGGGATGAGGGCTTCGCTGGCTGGGTCAGCATTTTTTGCCAAACGCTAATCCCCGTTGCGAAAGTGTTGCTGAGTTGTCTTCTGGAAATGCCGCAGGCCATGTGGTTTAAGTACACTCGCAGTCCTGTTAGGAACAGAGTTCCAGAATGTTCACCCAGCCTCAACGAAGGGGCGGCGACATGTTTCCAAGTCAGGTTGGCGAGTGAGGTTGAGAACTTCCAGATAGCCGTGTAGCCATCTATTGGCTGCCCTTAACCTTCTAAATGATAATGGTCCGGGAAGGTGTTGTGAAGGAGCCTTCTTGAATTACTGCAGTTCATCTTGTAGGTGGTACACACTGCTATTGCTCGTTAGTCGTGGGGGGGATGAATGGTGGTGGACTTAGTGACAATAAGGCGGGATTATTTTGTCCTGGATGGTGTCAAGCTTCTTGAATTTTGTTGAAGCTGTACTCATACATGAAAGTGGGGGTCATTGCATCACACTCCTTACTTGTGCGTTGTGTTGATGGACATGCTTTTCGGAGCCATGAGGTTGGTCCCCCGTCGCAAGATTTATTAGCCTCTGACCTGCTCTTGTAGCCATCGTATTAATATCGCAATTCAAGTTCAGTTCTTGGTCAGTGGTAACGAGATCCGGATCGTGGGGTATTCAGTTATGGTAAGCACGGTAAATAACAGAAAAAAAAATATTGAGGAGGAAGGTCGCAAAAGTCATTAGCATTTAAGGAGTCAGACATCGGGTATTGGGAGATGACATCAGTTGATAACCAAAGCGCTTTGGGACGAATCACAGACTAAACACCCTCCCCTTAATGGAGTAATCCTATGACGTCATCAGACGTCAACCAATCAGAATGCAACGACGTTATTGATCATGCTGCGGTTGAGGCTTGGAAAGTGTTAAGGAGCAACAGTTATCACTGCCCTATGTGCATACCAGGTTAGAAACTGATGTTTTCAGAGTCTGCCCTTCACAAGGACGCAGAAGACCACGAAATTGCCGGAGAGACAACCGAGAGCGAGTGCGCCCAAAGCTGAACCGGGGGGTGGGGGAAGAACCATTGTTAATCTATAAATTTTCTGCCCCGCTGTGATATGTATTATTTTTAACTTTGCTTAAAGTTTCTTGAATACTTCATCAAACTGTTTCCTCCTGCCTGTATGGTAAAAGTCTCAAATGAACAAAATTGGAACTTAAGCTCAAATAGCCCCAAGAATTTACAACTCACCGCCCTGCCTAAGATTAATATAAAATGACCTATGTACCATTCCTTTTTACCGCTAAAAGACTCGCTTCTCTATTTTCTAGAGGTTCTTGTCTCAGCTCTTCATATCGATGTCTCACAATAATTTCGATACCATTTCAGTAAATGTGAAACACCTTTGTTACATCTCCAGCTGCATGCCAATAATAGGTTCGACCAAAATATTTTCGGGCTGAAAGATGATCGTTGAAATATTCCCGATTGGCCATTCTGTCGTCCCGTTTCGGTAGACCAAGTTCCTAAGGCAAACCACACCCTCAGAGACCTGCCCTGACGTATGTGCGTGTGTCTGTGTGTGTGTGTGTGTGTATGCGCACGCGCGCTTTTAGTTGAAACGATCTTTAATTTGAAAAGTTAAGTTTGACCTTCAGCAAAGCCTTCAGGCATAACACCTCCTCCATATCTCCATTTTCTTGACTCCATAAGACAAAATATAACCACAGCACTCCACCACAAGCGACTTACATTCATAATTTTTTGTGAAGTAAAAGCACAGTTACATTATTAAATACATTACAATGCGATGTAATTGATGTACTGACCTACAACATCATTGCAATCAGTGAATAATTTCGATATATGAGGATACAACTAAAATTCCAAAAAGTTTCTTGCTTGACATGTAGTTGTTAATCCATCGCTCCAGCTATCTGCGACAGAAATCATACATGCAGAGAGTAGGCGTAAATCGGTCTTTTCAGGTTTGCGAAATTTAAGGACAGGTATGCCGCTAGAATTACTACTGGGACCTCCAGTTTTGACAGTTTATATAAATGACATTGATGAAGGGATGGACGGAATGTTCGCTAAGTTTGCTAATTACAGTAACATAAGTGGGAAAGTAAGTTATGAAGAAAACATAAGGACACTACAAAAATATTAATAGCATAATTGAGTGGACAGATATCTGGCAAATGCGGTATAACGTGGGGAAATGTAAACTTGTAAGTTTTGGCAGGGAAAATGAAATAAAAAAAAACATAGTATCTAAATAACGAGTGATTGCAGATGTCTGAGATGAAGACTGATCTTGGTCCCTTAGTGCACGAATCGCAAAAGGCTACTATGCATGTACAGAAAGTAATTTGGAGAGATAAAATAATGTTATCATTAATTGAAAGGAGAGTTGGGAAATTACACAGAAGATACATTGAACTAGCCATGTCCACTATGTTGTAGGCCCCTCTGTACAGGGGTTCAAGCACACCTAGCCTTGCATAGTTTCGCACCATCACCTGATCACCGATTCTCCATTGCTTTCCAGTTTTCCGGGGACAAATGCAGCCTGTTTCTTTGATGGGATTCGCCTACAATGTTGTCCGCATGAAGGTTCAGCTCTCCCAGAGCTTTTGAAATATCTATCATAATCTGATTCATGGGACTCGTCTGGAGGGGCAGTTCGGAAATGGTGGGCAACGACAGATGCATTGGTGGACACACGGGTTGCCCAGTTACCAACTCGTAAGGTGAATACTCCTCTTCTATTTGATATTGTTGTCCTTTTTCAAATCGGTATAAAAGGGAGAACCTCATCAAATTTCCATTCATTTTCATTTAGCTCTTTGTGAGGGGCTATATTTAATGTGTTATTCATCCTTTCTACTTCCCTTGAAGATTGGTGGCTGTGTGCCACACGTCCATTCCCGTCTATACTCTACTTTTTCACAGAGGCCTTCATCAGCTGCCCAGTGAAGTGACTGCCCTGGAGCGATTTTAAAAACTTGGGATCTCCCCATCTACAGAACACTTCATTCACTAAAGTATTTGCTGTCCACACTGATGTAGCTAACTTGCATGGAAATACATCGGCCCACTTGGTAAAACTATCCACCAACACCAGTATTTAACCTACATCTTGGAGCTCGGGAGTGGCCCTATAAAATTTGCATGAATACACTGCCAAGGCCCATCAAGCTGCCGAGTGTGACCAATACACGATGTGCTTCTGTGTCGCTCTTGGTTGTTTACAGCACAGATTAAACCGCCTTCACTGAAATCGCGCATATCTCCCCGCATATGGAACCACCAGCCTACCATATTAATCCGTTCCACTTTGGTCTCAGTTGCAGGATCTCCATCCCCGGAATCTCCGTGCGCTACCTCCATCACTGTCATCCTGTATCATTCAGGCACAATCCTCCTGTCCCCTTTAGAAAGCATTCCGTTCTTCACTTTTGTATCAGGTGTTCCGCATGGACTTTCGATCAGGGTTCCTGCTTGTCTTACCTGGGAAGCTGCTTTGAAGACCATATCGTTTTGTTCAAGCCCCGTCAGGTCGGGAGATAGGGGTATGTGGTTATCATTATCACTCCTGGGGAAATTCCCATCCACAATCATGACTGGTCCGGATACCATAGCGCACAGTGTATTGCCCCTTTCCGGGATATCTCTTCCTCCTTCTTAGTGCCTCAGCACTTTGGTTCTGTTTTAATAAGAGCCTTTCCTTGTAAGAATAACAACCTCGCTCTGCTTCACCTAGAGCCTGTTCTATGGTCCTAAGCATGGGGGCCGTAACGAGTAGTCAACAATCTGTGGAATTGAAGGCCCACCAATCTCAAGTGCCGGCAGGTTATGTGCAGGAGTTACATGTGAACCTATAATCTGAACAGATATCGTAAATAGTTGGGAATATCCGTTAATGGGTTGCGACATGTGTCACAGCTGCTAATTCGGCCCTGCTGTGTGCTGAGTGTGACTGACAGTTTACTGGCCAACTCTACACGGCTTTCGGGGTCATTAATAACAAACCATGCCTTCCCTTCCCCTTTCTCCACAATTCTGCAACCATCCCCGTAGATCACTTCCCCCTCTGGGTGTCATCCCGCTTTTAATCTTCCACGATTTCCCCAAACACCTTCTGCTGTGCATTGGGAGGTTTTCCCTCATCCTGGATGTGAACAGTTAACGGAGTCTCAGGCAATTCATTCACCTACAAGCACATGCCCCCTAATGACAATGTCCACCTTTCTACACACGGGCAGGCACCGTTCATTCCTTCATCGGCCCGTCCAATAATAATTCATTCGGAGCGTGGAAGGGGCTCAGAATCACTGAATGGGTTCTGCGACACACATCAAATTGATTCACTGCACAAACGGTGGCTACAATTAGTCTTTCACATACTGAATATGTCATTCATGCACATGTGAACACCCTCGACATCTAGTCTTCAGGTCTAAAGTGCCCATTCAGTTCTTGCATGAGCGCTGCACTTAGACATGATTCTGTGCCTGCTTCCTTTGGAGTGAAATCCTTCTCGGGATTAATTTCCCCCGTACAGGGGCTGCCTCCAGATACTGCTTTAATTGTACAAATGCATTCTCACATGCCTCGTTACAATTCGAATTTTCCAAGATTTGTTGGAGTCTCAACAAGGGTCTATGAGGAGCTGCACCTCGTTCAATATGGTCCCTGCAGGATCCCATCAGACACACGAATATTCCGCGGGCCATCGTTGACCCGAGGTAGTTGAGTTCTTGCACTCCCTGATGCTTCAATTCCTCTAGGGGTCTCTCTCATGCCTAATTGTACCATGCAAACTGCACATCCTCTGGCGCTTCTTCCCTTTTTTTTTCATGATTTTATTTTATTGCTGCCTTTCCCAGCATTCCTAACAGTTCGGCTAATAATTCTCAACGTTCTCCCCTGTTTTTTGAGAATAACAGGAGGGACTCATCCATATTCTGGATAACCTGGTCACGCTGGCATGAGAGGCAGAGATATGGTCGGCAAGAAGGAATGTTTCCCCATGGTGGAGGGATCAATAACCGTGGGTCATATATTAAGGATATGGGGGACCGATCTTAGAGGGTATGTGAGGAAGATTTTTTTTTAACCAGGAGGGTGATGTGAATCTGGAACTCACTGACTGAAAGGGTGGGAGACGCAGATAATTTTCAACATTTAAGAAGTATTTGGATGTGCGCTTGCGATGCCACGACAGACAAGGCTATGGACCTAGTGCTAGAAAATGAGAGTTGGATAGTTAGATACTTTTTTGACTGGCGCAGACTAGATGGTCTGAAAGGACTTTAACTCTGCTGCACACCAATATGACTCTATGAATCGAGTCTGCCATACAAAGTTTGAAATCCTAATGGGCTATTGTAAGAACCCTGAGGCTGCAATTTCAGGTGGCCTGCTGCCACTACACAAGCGAAAGTCAACGTGCACAATGCTCCCGTACGGTCGGACAGAGAGACAAGCCCTTTGGCTATATCGAGTATTGTGAGCACTTGCGCTTCGCCTGGCGGGGCAACTATTAGATATGCGATTGCCACCGCCGACAGCTAACACGATGATAGAATTTGATGCAACGCTCATTGATCTGCTGTTATTCAGCACAATTCATTTGGTTTCTTAACGGGCCACATCGGACAATTCATGTGAGTTATAATGGGTTTCAGAGCTTTCTGCTCTGCAGGGACTCGACAGCTGTCTGTATGCCCCCCTCTGCTTCCATTGTAAATGTCTATTGTCACTGTTGGTTGGGCAGGGAATATCGATCAACCTCTACCTCCGTGTTGCCTACATGCCCATCATGAAGCTATATAATATAATTGGAAAATATTTTTACTTTTAATAATAGGTTTTGTGTGTGGATGAGTCTTAATTCGATTAGAGACAGCCAATCTCCGTGCTGTGATGTGTACTCGTTTTGAAATATAGGAAAGGTATAGTACATTTCCAATTTCTAAAATGCGCATTAAAAAAGTTGATTGGAATCTGACACCTAGCGAGCAGAGACAAAGCAATATGTTTATGTTTAAAATAAAATTAGTACTATGAAAGAGGTTGCACTTTTAGAAGAGATGGGTACCAAGAGGCTGGATATACAATGAGAATTTACATTCAATGAGCTATGCTAGTTATAATTTCATGTGTGCAGGGTAGAGGCAAGGTAAAATCAACGTAGCTTGAAGCCTGCAACTGTCTCTGTAGGAGCCAAAGTTAAAGGAACCTCATCTTGAAATCGTAAGGTGAAAATGCTTTCCCTGTTGTCTGGTGAAGTCTATGGGTACTTTTGCCTTAAAGGAGATGAGTTTGGCATGTCTTAAAATTTATGACACTGTTAATTTGTAGTCATGTTTGTGCTTTAACTTGTGTATATTAATAAAATGTTTCGTTTAGTTTAATACTATACCTATCCAGAAGTGACAGTCTGATTCCTGATTTTCGAGTTGGATCCACATTGTATCTTTCTTTCCCGTGATTTGATACTATGCTTAATTTCCTTGGTTCGCCATGGTTGGTTTACCCCCTTCCTCGTATCTTTCCTCCTCATTAGGATATATCTTTCCAGTTTGTGATGAAATATTTTATTAAACGCCTTCCATTGTTCAACAAACTTATTTTCCGCTAAACTCCTTTCCCAGTCCAATCCAGCCAACTCTGCCATGATCTCGTTGTGCTTACCCTTATTTATGTTCAGACCTTTTGGTTGTGACCCCTCTTTCACCATCCCAAACTGAATGCTAAATTCCAACATGTTATAGTCACTTTTTGCTCAGGGATTTATACTCTGAGGTCATTTGTTAAACCTGCCTCATTACCCATCTCCAGCTTCAAAAAAGCCTTATCCCTGGTTGCGTCAACACATATTGTTCTAGGAAACTATCCCAAATGCACGCGAAGAACTGTTGCTCGTGGTTCCCTTTGCCAACTAGTTTTTTTTCCCAATCTACATGAAGATTAATGTCAGCCAGGATCAATGCATTTCCGTTTTCAAATGTCATCATTAACTCGTGATTTATTGTCTGTCCAACAGTCTTGCTACTATTAGGGTTCCTACAGACTACTGTCACTAGTATCTTCCTCCTTTTGTTATTTCTTAAATGCACCCACATGGATTCTAGATCTTCAAACTCAAGATCATTTCTTGATATCATACCTTCCATCCCATACTAACCATACTAATCCACCACCCTTTACTTCCTGCCTGTCCTTTCGAAAGCTCAACTACCCCTGAATATTTACCTCCCAGCTTTGATCTTTTTGTAACGACGACTCCAGATTGGCTATAGGATTAGGCTCATTAACCTAAATTTGTGTCATTAATTAATTAATTGTTTCCCGAGTATTGAGTGTGTTTAAGGAATGGTACATTAATCTTGCCTTTTTTAAAAAAAACATTTTCCCCCTTTGACCATATTTGCTTTTGTTTTATTTATGTTTCCACACTATGTCATTTCCTGTAAAAGTCTGGCTCTCAATATCTATATAGCTGCCCTGCAAAGCAACCATATACTTTCAATTTTAAATCATTTATATATCCGCTCTCTAGAACCCTCTAACTCCACCCGCCACGTATACAGTCTCAAGCCCTCTCTGCTCAGCTAGTTACACGATTCAACAGGTCGCAGTTCTCAACAATTTTCAAGTGAAGACCTTCCCACAGGAAAAGCTCCCTTCTACCCTAATAGTAGTGCCATTGCCTCATGATCTGAAACTCATTCCTGCCACACCAATCTCTGAAACATGCATTTATTTCCTTAAATGTAATTACACTATACCCGTTTAGCAGTGGCTCGCGTATTAAATAAGATATTAAAAGCTAAAGAGAAAGCATACAATGCAGCGAAGAGTAGTGGGAAGCCAGGAGATCGGGAAGCCTACAAAGACCAACAGAGCACAACTAAAAAAGAAATAAGGAGTGAGAAGATTAAATATGACAGTAAACTAGTCAGTAAAATAAAATAAGTTTGCAATAGTTTTTTTTAGATATATAAAGGATAAGAGAGAGGTAAATGTGGACTTCGGGCTGCTGGAAAATGACGTTGGAGAACTACTAATGAGGAACAAAGAAATGGCGGAGGAATTCAATAGCTACTTTGCATCAGTCTTCACAATGGTAGACACAAGGAACATCCCCAAAATTTTAGAGGGTCTAGGGGCAGAGGTGAGTATGGTGGCCATTACCAAAGAGAAGGTGCTAGGAAACTGAGAGGTCTCAAGGTGACTAAATTACCTGGAGCAGGTTGATTACACCGCAGAGTTCTGAAGGATATAGCTGAAGAGATAGTGGAGGCGTTATTGTTGATCTGTCAGGAATCACTGGAGTCAAGGAGGTTCCGAGAGGACTGGAAATCGCGAATGTTGCCCCTCTGTTAAAGAAGTGGTTGAGGCAGAAGACTGGAAATTACAGGCCAATTAGCCTGACCTCGGTCGTTGGTAAGTATTTAGAGGCCTTTATGAAGGATGAAATTTCAGAAAACTTGGAAGTGCTTTGTAAAATAGGGCAAAGTCAGCATGGTTTCATCAACGGGAGGTCATGCCTGGCACATCTGTTAGAACTCTTTGAGTAGATAACATGCAGCAAAGGAGAGCCAGTGGAGGTTATCTACTTGGACTTCCAGCAGGCCTTTGACAAGGTGTTGCACAGGAGGCAGCTCAGTAAGATAGGAGCCCATGGTGTTGCAGGAAAGGTACTAGCATGAACAGAAGATTGGCTGCCTGCCATGGGGCAGAGAGTGGTGATAAGGGGTCCTTCTCAGGATGGTGGCTGGTGACTAGAGGAGTTCCGCAAGGGTCGGCGTTGTCACCACATCTTTTCATTTTATACATTAATGATCTAGATGAAGGAACTGAGGAAATTCTGACTAAGTTTGCAGAAGATAGATAGAGGGACAGGTAGTAATGAGGAGGCGGGGAGGCTGCAAGAAGGATTTCGACAGGTTAGGAGAATGGACAAAGAAATGGCAGATGGAATAAAACATAGGGAAGTGTGAGGCCATGCATTCTGGTAGGAAGAATAAAGGCATAGACTATTTTCTGAATGGGGAGTGAATTAATAAACATGGAGTGCAAAGGGACTTTGGACTCCTAGTCCACTATTTTCATAAGGTTATCTTGCAGGTTGAGTCGGTAGTTCGGAAGGCAAATGCAATGTTGGCATTTATTTCGAGAGGGCTAAATATAAAAGCAGGGATGTACTGCTGAGGCGTTACACGGCTCTGGTCAGACCACATTTAGAATATTGTGAGCAACTTTGGGCCCCGTTTCTCTGGAAGGATGTCCTGTCCCTGGAGACGTTCCAGAGGATGTTCAGGAGAAAGATCCCAGGAATGGAAGGCTTAACATATGAAGAACGTTTGAGGACTCCGGGTCTATACTCGATGGAGTTCAGCAGATTGAGGGGGGATCTGATTGAAATTTACAGAATATTGAATGGCCTGGATTGTGTGGACGTTTGGAAGATGTCTACATTATTAGGATAGACTAGGGCCCGAGGGCGTAGCCTCAGAGTAAAGGGAAGACCTTTTAGAAAACAGATTAGAAGAAACTTGTTTAGAAAGAGTTTGTTGAATCTATGGAATTCATTGCCACAGAAGGCTGTGGAAGCCAGGTCATTGAGTGTAATTAAGACAGTGATAGACCGTTTCTTGAATGGTAAGGGAATCTTAGGTTACGGGGAGAGGGTGGTAGAATGGGTTTGAGAAACGTATCAGCCATGATTGAATGGAAGAGCAAACTCATTAGACCGAATGGCCTAATTTCTGATCCTATGTCTAATGGTCTTATAAACTTCTGGTTCTGCTTTTTAACATAGCCACTAACTTTCAAATTATCCCTTGCGCTCTTTTTAAAGTGAACTCCCCTCGCTCCCTATGCTATTTTTTTAATGAATTCCCTCGCTCTCTGTGCTTTTTTCTTTTGTAAATGAACTCCCCTCGCTCTCTGTGCTCTTTTTAAAATGAACTCCCCTCGCTCACTGTACTCTTCTTAAAATGGATTCGCCTCGCTCTCAGCTCTTTACAAAATGAACTCACCACGATCTCTGTGTGCTTTTTAAAAATGAACTCCTCTCACTCTCGGTGCTCTTCTTAAAAGGAGTTCCCCTCGCTCTCCGGGCTTTCTAAAAAATAAACTCCTCACGCTCTCCGCACGCTTCTTAAAATGAATTCCGCTCTCTCTGTGCTCTTTTTAAAACGAATTATCCTGGCTATCTCTGCTCTATTTCTTTTAATTAACTCCCCTCGCTCTCCACACTCATTTTAAAAATGAACTCCCCTCGCTCTCCGCTCTCTTATTAAATGAACTTCCCTCGCTCTCCGCGCTTTTTAAAAAAATAAACCCCCTCGCTCTCCGCGCTTTTTAAAAAATTAACTCCCCTCCTTCTCCGCGCTCTTTTTAAAGTAACTTTCCTCGCTCTTCTTAAAAAATGTTCTCCGCTCGCTCTGCGCTATTTTGAAAAATAAGTCCCTCCGCTCTCTGTGCGTTTTAAAAATTACCTCCTATCGCTTTTTTAAAAATAAAATCCCCCCGCTCTCTGACCTCTACTCAAAATGTACTCGTTTCGCTCTCCGGAAACTTTTTAAAAAATGAACTCCGCTCTCTCTCTGTGCTCGTTTTAAAATGTAATCTCCTCGCTCTCTGTGGTCTTTAAAAAAAAGATCTCCCCTCGCACTCCGCGCTCGTTTTAAAAATGAATTCCCCTCGCTCTACCCGTACTTTTTATTAAACATGAAATTCCCGCGCTTCCTGGGCACTTTTTAAAATCAACTCCCCTCGCTCTCCACGCTCTTTTTAAAATGATCTCCCCTCGCTGTCTTTGTTCTTTTTAAAAAATGACCCCCCGCCCCACCCCCTCGCTCTTTTCAATGCGAAATCCCCTCCCTTTCCGCGTTCTTTTTTTAAAAAAATAAACACCCCTCACTCCCTGCGCTTTTTTAAAAAAATAAACACCTCTCTCTCATTGCACGCTTTTAAAATGAACTCACCTCGCTCTCTGTGCTGTTTTTAAACTAAACTCCCATCGCTCTCTGTGGTCTTTATTAAAATGAACTCCTCTCACTCTTTTCTAAATGAACTACCCTCGCTCTCTCTGCTCTTCTTAAAATGGACTCTCCACAATCCCTGTGCTCTTTTAAAAATAAAATCCCATCGCTCTCCACTTTCTTTGTAAGATGTATGCACCTTGCTCTCTGTGCTGTTTCGAAAATAATCTCCCTCGCTCTTCGCGCTCTTCCTTAAATGGCGTCGCATCGCTCTCCGCGCTCTTTATAAAATTAACTCTGCTTGCTCTCTCTGGTCTTTTTAAAATGTACTCCCCTTGCTCTCAGTGCTCTTTTTAAAAAATGAAATTCCCTCGCTCTTTTTAAAATGAACTCCCCTCTCTCTTTTTAAAATGACAACCACCCCACACAGCTCTCCGCATTCTTTTTAAAAATGAACTCACCTTGCTCTCCGTGCTCTTCTTAAAATGGACTCCAAACGATCCCTGTGCGCTTCTTCAAAGGAACTCCCCTCTTTCTCCGCACGCATTTAATAATGAAACCCCCTCGGTCTCTGTGCTCTTTATAAAAGGACCTCCCCTCACTCTCCGCGCCCTTTTAAAATGAACTCCCATCGCTCCCTGCGCTCTTTTAAAATTTAACACCCACTGCTCTTTCTGCTCTATTTTAAAAGGAAGTCCCCACACTTTCTGTGCTATTTTTAAAATGAATTTCCCTCGCTCTCTGAGCTCTTTTTGAAAAGAAATCCTTTCGCTCTTATCAAAATGAACTCTCCTCGCTTTTGGTGCTCTTTTTAAAAGGAACTCCCCTCGTTCTCTGAGCTCTTTTTGAAATTAATTCCCTCGCCCTCTGTGCACCTTTTGAAATGGACTCCCCTCGCTCTCTGACCTCTTTGTAAAATTAATTCCCCACGCTTTCTTCGCTCTTTTTAAAATGAACTGACCCCACTCTCCGGGCTCTTTTTAAATGAACTCCACACGCTCTGCGTTCTTTTTTAAAGTGAACTCCCCTCGCTCTATGTGCTTTTAAAAAAATAATGAGCTGCCCTCGCTCTTAGTGCACTTTTTAAAATTAACTCTCCTCGCTCTCTGCGATCTTAGGAACTACACACGCTGTCCACGCCCATCTTACTATGAACTCCCCAAGCTCTCTGTGTTCTTTTTAAAACTAACTCCTCACTCTCTCGGTGCACTTTTTAACAATTAACTCCCCTCGTTTTCCGTGTTTTTTTTTAAGATGAATTCCCCTTGCTCCCAGCACGCTTTTAAAAATTTACTCCCCTCGGTCTCCGTGCTCTTTTTAAAAGGATTTCCCCTCGCTTTCAGTGCTCATTTCAAAATGAACTCCCCTCGCTCTCCGCGCTCTTTGTATGAGGAATTCCTCTTGCTCTCTGTGCTCGTTCCAAATTGAATACCCTCGTTCTCTGTGTTCTTTTCAAAACGAACTGCTCTCGCTCTCTTTGCTCTTTTTAAAATGAACCCAAATCGTTATTTGTGCTCTTTTGAAAATGGTGTCCCCACGCAACATGTGCTCTTTTAAAAACGAACTCGCTACGCTTTCTTCGCTATTTCTAAAACTAACTCCCCTGCTCTGTGTTTTTTTTTAAATAAGTCCTCTCGCTCTCTGTGCTCATTTTAAAATGAATTGGCCTCGCTCTCCGTGCTTTTTAAAATGAACTCCCTACCCTTCCTGCGCTCTTTCTAAAATGAACTCCCCTCGGTCTCTACGCTATTTTGAAGGTGAACTCCCGTTGCTCTCTCGGCTCTTTTAAGATGAATCCCGCTTGCTGTCTGCGCTCTTTCTAAAAAGAACCCCCTCGCTCCCCTTGATCTCTTCAAAATGAAATCCTCTCGCTCTCTTTGCTGTTTTTTTTTAATTGAACCCCCTTTGCTCGCTGTGTTATTTTTAGAATACACTCTCCACGCTATCAGTGCTCTTTTTAAAATGAACTCCCCACACGTTCTTTGTTCGTTTTGCAATGAACTGCCCTCCCTCTCTATGCCCTTATTAATATGAACACGCCACGCTCTCTGTGCTCCTTTTATAATGAACTGCCCTCGCTCTCAGTGCACTTTCTCAAATGAACTCTCCTCGCTCTCTGCGCTCTTATTATACTGTAACCTCCACACTCTCGGTGCTCTTTCTAAAATGAACCCTTTTGCTTCAGTGAGCTCCCCTCTCCGTCAGTGCTCTTTTCAAAATGAACTCCCCTTTCTCACCTCATGTCTTTCAATCTTAACTCCCCTCGCACTCTGCGCTCTTTTTAACATACACTTCCCTTACTCCACATGTTCTTTCTGAAAGAGAGAAGGACAGTGAGAGAGAAGGAGAGAAAGAGGGGGAAGGAGAGTTAAAGAGAGACAGGGAGAGAGATAGAGAGATTGAGAGAGAGAGCAATGTTGAAAGACAAAGACGGGGAGATAGTTGGAAACGGAGTGAGAACAGGATCGACGGAGGGAGCCGGAGAGAGAGAGACAGTTGGAGAGGGAAACTGATGGAGTTTGAGATGGTTGGATAGAGAGAGAGGAAGAGAGTGACATATAGAGGAAGAACGAAAGACAGACAGGGAGAAGGAGAGAAACTGGGAGAGAGACACACAGACATATGGAGGGAGGGAGGCTCAGAAGGAGAGGGAGATGTAATGTGACATAGAGACGGATAAAGACAGACAGAAAGAGTAAGAAAGAGAGAGAGAAAGACATAGCGAGAGAGACAGTGAGAGAGAGAGGTAAGAACATGTGGAACGGGAGAGATACATGCAGTTGGAAAGAGGGAAGGAAGAAGAAAGAAGAGAAAGAAGGAGAGAGAGGGAGAATGAGCGTGAAAGACAATATCTGAGACAAACAGAGAAACACACGGGAGAGAAAGATAGAGGTGGGGGAGGGGGCGGGGGGCGGTGTGGGGGAAAGAGAGATTGACTATTTCTTCCTCTTTCACTATTACACACTTTTCTCTCTCTCTCTCTCTCTCTCTCTCTCTATTTCTCTTCCTGTCTATGTCTCTGTCACTCTGTCTCTCAAAAGCCCCTAGAATGTATCACGTATTTTTTCTTCGTTCAATGAGTTCCAGAATCTACGCGGGAACAATCTATTTTAGATATACTGGTTTATAGTCAGGGGACAACAATAAGATAGGCCATATTAATGGATCCTCTATTGGGAAGCAATCATAACATGTTAAAATTTAAAATTCAGTTTGAGTGGGAGGGAATACGGCCTACGGACTTCGACAACGAGTGGTCACAACTTAAATAAGGGCAGTTGCAGAGGTATGAAAAAAAAATCCCTGAAACGGGCTGGGAAAAATCGACAAAGTGGAACGACAGAGGATGAGCCGTGGCAGACATTTTGAGCAGGTAGTTCGGGACGATCAGGAACAATTATCCCGGTCAAAAAGGACTTACGGAGAAGAATGCACCCGTTGGTAACAAAGGTTGTCATAAACAGTAACCAATCAAAACCTGAAGCATGCAAAGCATTATAAACTAATGGCAGGGAAGAAGATTGGAAAGCATTTTATTAATCAGCAGTGAGTGGCTAAAATGCTATAAATGAGAAAATCGACTATGAAAGCAAATTGGCAAGACATATATAATAAAAAAAAACGGACTGCAAGAGCTTTTACGGATATATAAAGAGAAAGAAAGAGAGTGTGGCTAAAGTCAGTGTGTGACCCTTCGAGAGCGCAACTGGATAATAGATAATGGGGATCAGGGAAATGATACCTAATTTAAACCGAAATCTCGCACCGGTCTTTTCGATGGAGAACGTTATACGCACCCCAAAATATCAGATCAACAAGGAGTAAATGGGTGGAACGATTTTTTATCAGTCTCTTTCTGGAGGGAGAAAATGTTTTACAAACTAATGGGAATTAATGCAGAACAGTCGGCAGGACCTGACGGCATGCATTCAAGGGTTTTATAGAAATTGACTGCAGAAATACTGGGTGCATTGTTCAAAATATTCCAGAAAACACTGGGGTCCGTGAGGGTCCCAGTAGATTTGGTAATCCGCTAGCATAACGCCCCTCTTCAAGCATGGAGGGAGACAATTCAGGAATCTATAGGTCAGTCAGCCAAACATCTGTCGTTGGGAATATGCTAGATTCCATTATTAAGGAAGAAATAGCACGAAATCTGGAAAAGCTTAATGCAATTAAACACTGTCGACGTGGTTTTGTTAAAAGTACGTAATGCTTGACAGACTTGCTTAGAGTTCCTTGAGGTAATAACAAGCAGAGTTGATCAAGTGGGGCCTGAAGAATTAGTACATTTGCATTTTCAGAAGGCATTCGATTATGTGCCAAACAAAAGCCTATTGCACACGATGGAAGCACATGGGACTGGCGGAAATGTACTAGGATTGGCTGAGGATTGAATTTTGCCCACTCAATTAACAGCTCTGCTTCCCTCTGCAGAGCAGCAGGGGGTGACTATTATATTCACAAGGCAAATAAGCATTCTAAATGAGAAACGAAGTGCTGGGGCAACAGGAGGATGATATGGTCCAGAAGGGGGCAGAGTAGGACACGCCATGGGGGCTCTCACAGTCAGGGTTGCTGATGGAAATTACCCCAGGGCTTCATTGGGAGCTGATGCTGTGTAACAAAAGAATGTGGTGTTAAAGGCAGCTTTTCACATAAAACAAGCAGGGAGCAATTTCGACGTCTGCTCGGGGCACCGGATATATAAGTGAAGGAAAGGATTTTTTATTTTTAAAGGGGACAAGTGTATAGAGCCCGAAGAATGCAGACCGGAAGTGATGGAGTCAGGGCAAGAAGGTCCATTTACGTAACATGTTTTTGTCGGTGAGTTCCCTTG
Source organism: Cetorhinus maximus (assembly GCF_964194155.1). Taxonomy (NCBI): domain Eukaryota; kingdom Metazoa; phylum Chordata; class Chondrichthyes; order Lamniformes; family Cetorhinidae; genus Cetorhinus; species Cetorhinus maximus. The sequence continues at coordinate 22,215 of NW_027597579.1, forward strand.
TTTTGCGATATTGCTAGCTTCATCTGTTTAATGTGGAAGCGTTTTCCCCGCTTGAGCAATTGTACTGCAGGTACCATGGAACTAGGCTTGTCCTGCATGCTGTCGGCTCCTCTGTACAGTGATGCAAACACGTGCACCCTTGCATAGATCCGCACCATTAACTGTTCACCGATTCTCCATTCCTGCCATTTTATTGGAAATAACTGCAACGTTTTATTATTGATGGAATTTTCCAATATTGTTGGACACCTGCAGGCTCAGCTCTCCCAGGGCTTCACACATTTATTTCACAAACTGACACCTGGGAATGGTAGGGACGAGCAGATCCCAATAGGTCACCAGTAAGCAAATCGTGATGTGGCCATCCCGTTCCCTTTGATATTGTTCTCCAAAAGTCATTTTTCATACTGATCTTGGGGAGCCCCTGAATTTCCTGTTCCGAAAGTCTGGGGAGCAGCAGATGCTATGTACATTCGATTTTCTCCCCGTTTCTGAATCGTGAGATGAATACACGTTCCTTTTAATATTATGCTCTTTGATCCCATGAGGACCGAAGGGAGCACATCATCACATTCCCTTTACTGTTCATGTAAAGCTCGACGAAGGATCATTTTAATTGAGCTATTCCTCGCATCCAGTTCCCTGAAGATTGGGGTTTTGCGTCACATTCCATTTCCCGTCCATTCCTAACAACATCAGAGTGGGCGGCATCAGCTGCTCCACAGTGCGATAGCTGAAATGCATGGTCATGCCTCTACGCACTTGGTAAAGTTATCTGCCAATACCTGGTACACTGTATTCCCCTTCTAAGAGATGGGAGCGGTCCTTTAATGTGAACTGCATGCACTGCCAAGTCCCATCAACTGGTCGGGTATGTCCAATAGGATCGTTAATTCTGTGTGGCTCTGGATTACTTGCAGAACAAACTAAACAACCTTCACTGTAATCCCACACATCTCCCCGCATATGGGGACAACACCCTGCCATATTCATCCGTTCCACTGAGCTCCCTGGAGCTGGATCTCCATCACCGGGGACTCTATGTGCAAACTACATGACTTCAAGAGTGTATCATTCAGACACCACCCTCCTGTCCCCTTTAGGGAACACCTCTTCTTACTATTCTATTTGAGGTTTTCCGAGCCGACAGGCGATCGGGATTCCTGCTTCTTTTACCTGCAAAGCCGCCTTTAACAACAAAACCTTATGCTGTACCTCAAGCCGCTCGATGGAAGGGGTATGTTGTTATCATTGTTAATCCTGCGGTAAATGCCATCACCAATCCCGACTGATAGTGATAGTGTGCACTGTTCTGCCCCATTCCTGAAATGTCCCATTCTTCTTCTCGGTACCATCCCCCACCCCCCCCCATTCCCCCCACCTTGGTTTTGTTTTAGAACGTGTCTTTACCTTGCGGATAATACAATCCTTCTGAGCTTCCGCTGTAGTCTGTACTATAGCCCTGAGCATGGCTGCTGTAAGACGTGGTGAAACATCTACTTCAGTGAAGCTCCGCCGTTTCCAAAGGCCTAGTGGTTATTAACAGGTGTTCCATGTGAACAGAGAATCTGAAGAAAGATATTGTATGCTATGGGGAACACTTTATGATGGGTAACAACATGTGGGACAGCTGCTTGTTCGGCCTGCGGTGCGCTGAGTGCGGCAGGCATTTTGTTGGCCGTTTCTACACATCTTTCTGGGTCATAGATACGAAACCATGTCTTCCATGCGCCTTTCTCTACAAAGCTGGAGCTATCCACGTAGATGTCTCTCCTCTCTGTGTGTGCCCCTGCTTTAAATTCGCCATGATTATCCCACACCCTATCGGACGTGCAACTGCAAGCCTTTCCTTCATCCTGGAGGTGAGCAGCTAACTGAGTTTCAGTCAATGCCCTCATCTTAAAAACCAAGTCCTCTGGTAAAAACGGCCACCTTGCTATACACGGGATGGAGTCAGTCCCTTCCTTTATCTGTCCCTCCCGTAATAACCAAGTCGGAGTCTGGTGGGTACTCAGATTCACTGAGTGGGTTTTGGTGTGCACGGCAAATTGCTCTACTGTTATCTGGTTAATATCTCCTTGTGTCTTTCCTTTGGCTGTCACCATTTTGTGCTCTAATTCCTACTTTATTATCGCCTATCAATTCAAACACTCTGCTCTCTCGCTCACTGCCCAAATTCATGTTTCAGACACTGAAGAATATCAGCTCTAGCACAGAATTTGCTGGGGCACCACTTGATCCCTTGGCCAGCCTTCCTTTAATTCTAAACTCTTTCAACTTCAAAATTGTTTCCAGGAGTGACTTTCCATGGCAGCATTATGTACGAACACTTAAAACCCTCTATTGTGGATTTCAGGATAATATTTAGTTATGCAGCCACTGTTCCTGCTTATTTGTTCACTTAATTTTCATCCTGAAAATTCTAAAAGTTGCCACAAAAAATAAGAAACATGGGGAGGTGTAGATTTCCTGGGTCCTCAAACCTCCAGTTAAAAGTATTATGGTTAGCCTTCTACATCAACTCATTTCCAATTCAATCCTCATTTGCATTGATTCCATCATTATTCAAAATTCCACCTATCTCAGTCTTGAACGTCCTTACTCCACCAGCAGAGATATTAAACTGACCGGACTGTACTTATTCCGATGAGCTTTGCCAAACCTTCCAAAAATGGATATTGCATTACCACTGAAGTCACACAGAATTGTCAGTACCAACTTTAATTCGTTTAACAGTGATTAAGGGTGCCGTATAAATACACGGAAACTGCAAAGTGAAACTTTGCAAAAAGATTTGGATACAAGGTCTTTAAAAGTGGATCGTCAGTGTTAGGATTAATGATATGGATTCAAGAACGTCTTTGTGAGTAAGAACGTTGAATTTTACAAGGATAGAGTGGGAGCATGTGTAAATGTTTGACAAGCTGCTGTTAAAATTTAACAAGCTGCTCCTTTAAACTCAGCGCCCTACTTAATGTGACCTTGGGACTGTGAGTGCATGGGAGGAGTTTTTCGTGGTCTTTGTGGCCCATTGCCATAGCGCTGCAGTACTGTTGGATATTCTGCTGGCCCTCTTCCTGCTCTATCCTCAAATGACGTGGCCGGCTGTTGTCATGAATTTAGACCTCAGCCTTTATAAATCAGCAGATGTCAACACTCAGAAAGATTTCTTTTCTCTATGATGTTGATGTGCAATGACACTGTTAAGGCCCCTATGGTCCAGACAGCTCTCTAACGGAAGCCTGCATTCTCACACATTGAGAAGTGTATGCTGGGTAAATGAAGGAAACTTTTACTCAAAGTTCTTCTGCACACTCCCCTTAAGGTAAACCTCAACTATAAGCAAATTGAGGCCGTTTCGAGTTCCATGCAGAAAAAAGCTTTTGATCCAGAGTGAGTCCATGGAGGCACTACACTCATGCAAAGCAAATTAACAAACTATCTCCATAGTTGTCACGATTCAATCTTATAGATTAGAAACCTCGATGTTCTGAGGGATTCCATCTAATGTATTCAACTCAACGGTGAACAAATAACTGCACCTCACACTCCCACAACCTCCAGTTGTTTCTTAAACAATGACAAATTTTATTTCCCCTTCTTTGCACTGTCTTGAATTCTGTTCAACATGCTGATCACGATTTGTGTACCGAATTTCCTGACCTCCGTCTTCGTTTCAGATTCTACCAATTGAAGACTTGTCTGTTGTTTTGTTACAATAACGGACACAAGCCTGCAGCGCATATACTGACACTCAGTTTTACTGTCACTTTGAGGAGAAACCTAGTCTGTAGTTACAGAGTTAAGCCATCTTCGAAGGGGAGATTATTGCTGACTGGGCACTTATGGGTTAAAATCCATATTTCGTAATCGTGTCCCACCGTGCACTATTACATTATATATATATTCATTTATTTTTTTAAATCGCAATGTTATTTCACTCATTTGACACAATAATTGTTTTTGCCTATTTCCCTCCGCTTTTTGTTAACTTCTCAATGGTCTGATGGTTGCATGGATTCCGGAAGCCCCTCCACAACATTCTTCATGTGTGAGCTCAGAGAGACATTGTCAACAGTCTGCGTGACTTTGGGACACATCACAAGGAAATATTCATCTCACCCTTAACTAAGGCCCACAGCAGTGCACCTGAGACGAATACATTGAATCTCACTCTTGAATATAGTTATAGGATCAACCTCTACAGACCTCAATGGTAAATAATTCCACGGATTCACTACCCTCTGAGAGAAGAAATTCCACCCCCCCCCACCCCTCCCCCACCCCTCATATTCGATCAAATGGACGCCCCCTGGTTCACAACCCGTGATGCGCAATTCGAATTGGAACCACAAGCCACAAAAAGCATTCTAATCCACTTTTTCAGCTTGATTATTTCCAGTGTATTACTTTATTTGATTAGGAAGGCTTTTGTCTCAAAACCCAGGGGTGGCAAACATCCTGGAATTTTCTCACAATATTCTGTCCCGTTCAGTGCAGTCAAAACCCCTATATAATGTATTACTTATGATTCCTCTTTGCAAGAAAATACATCGCCTCTTCATCGCCCCCATACATTTCTTCCCTGCTCATGTTACCAGGTGTAGATTTCATCCTTCTCGCACTGTCGGCTCTGAAACTTATCATCCATTAACCACTCTTGCAGGTTTGGGCCATCAGACTATAGCGTGTTCTGACTGTCATAGATCTCACAATGTAATCCGCTAGGCAACAAATTGTCGTCAGCATTGAAAATCAACATGCATAAAAATACACACAAGATCCATTTACTATGAAAAGACGAATTAATTTACATTTACTCTAATAGCCAAGTTCTCCTCTGTTTACAAAATATTGGGATTTGATCATGTGTTTTCAGATCCCCACAACGTTAAACTTCAGGGATCCTTTTGCACAACACTATCTGTTCTCTCATAGATTGATAGACTCTGAAGAATTATAGTTCACTTCTTCAATTGTTTTGTATGCTTGGATTTGTTTTATTGATCCGTGGGCTGTGAGCGTCACTGGCTAGGCCAGAATCGCTAGAGAACGTGGTGCCGTTGACCTTCCATCTTGAACCGTTGCTGCCCATTTCGGGTAGGTACACCCCCGAGCTGTTAAAGAGGGATTGGCAAGATTTTGACGCAGTGACAATGAAGGAACGGCAATATATTTCTAAGTCAGGATGGTGAATGCCATGGAAGGGATCATTCATGTGGCTGAGTTCCTATCTACCTGCTGTCTTTGTCCATCTCAAAGGCAGTGCTCATGGTTTTGGAAGGTGCTGTCGAACGACTCTTGAAACGTTTCTTCAATTTCGCTTATAGAAGGTACAGACTGCTGCTAAAGTGCGTCGATGTTGGAGGTAATTTATCTTTTTCAATTGGGTTCTAAGGAAGCCGCTGCATTCTCCTGGATGGTGTGGAGATTCTTGAATGTTGCCGGACATGCACTCGTCCAGGATAGTGCAGAATATTCCTTCACACTCTTAACTTGTAACTTGTTTCTGGTGAACAGTCTTTGAAGTGCCAGGAGGTGAGTTATCCATCCCACGACTACTAGCATCTGACCTGTACTTGTAGTGACAGTATTTGTATGGCTAGTCTAGTTCAGATTCTGGTCAATGAGAAATAGCAAGGTCATGATATTGGAGGATTTATGCTTGACCTCTGTCTTGCTGGACGTATTCTTTGCCCTGCACTGTTGTAACCCGAATCGTGTACCTCACCAGCACTAAACTGAATATGTTGTATAATGTTCCGGCATGAGGGGCGGGGGGGCTGGCGGGGGTGGAACACTGGACAGTGAGGAGAATACATGCAGAAAATGGCAGCGGATAAGTCAAAGGTAGGAGTAGGGAAATATCCACACGGTCAATTCTTGGAAATATATCTGGCGGCATGATTGCATTGTCTATAAGGTTAAGGCTAAAATATGCACTGTTTATGTTTAGCTTGGAATCTAACGTCCTTGCAGCGCTTCTAGCCTCGGGAAACATCAGCAGAAGGCCTGGAAAACAATGAAAGGGAGAGTGAGAACAGCTCTGGGCTGAGGGAGGGCAGGGCTTTGAATTAGCAGGAGACAGTGAAACAGGGGGTCACAGAACGACTCCGTTTCTGTGCTGGGAAATTGTGCTCAGCCGATAATGAGCTGACCAAGGTCGGGTAGGGATTCGAACACCACTCCAGGAATCAGCTTTAACCCATTCGCTGTGTGCGCTAATAGCCCATTCGTTAGCGGATTGAAAACCTGGCCCAGTGGGACTTGATCAATAGGCCGCAAACAATCCTGAATCGTGTGTCCTGAGGAAGATGAGACTCCACTTCGATTGTAGGCAGACAGGCAAGGCTGCAAGCGGGACATGGAACAATTCCAAAGGGGAAAGTGTGTGATATAAAGTAGAAAGCCCCTAAGTCATGGGTTTAGAAAAAAATGTTCAAAGGGTTGTGTGCTGCGATGTGTTTTCATGTTGATGAAAAGGGACACATTAAATGGGGGTTTGAAAATACCTTCAGTGAGAAAGGGAACTCTGGATAGGCAGTGTCTTGAAATCCTGAAAGGGGTAGAGGATCTGACAAAGCGGGTAAAAGGTGATGGATGCTTGCAGTATTGGTGGTGGTTGGTGGTGGTGGTGGATCCATGTAGCGTGGGAGCGTGGGAGTCTTCAGATGCCTCATCTCGGGCTGAATTCGCCCAGCCCGATTATATGGGTTCACTCAGGGGCCACGAACTGGGGGAGAGGAGCGATCATGTGTCGACATTGAGATGGAAGGGACGGATGGGGGGAAATCGCGTGGATACGGGACGGTCCGGTGCTGTGGAGTTTTGCTCATTCCCTCAATCACCCAATTGCTACAACAGGACCAATATTGTATTCGAGGGAGTTAGAGGTCGATGGTGATTCCTCGCTCATGCCGCAGTGACAGTTGACATTCCCATGGGAATCCGATAGTGACTTGCAGACAGCGGTGCAGTCCCTGGCAAAGCACACATTTCAAATAACCATGATCCCACACGTGACCACTCCTATCTGGGCTTTTAACGGGAGCGGATGGATCATGGAGAATGAGAGTGGATTCTGAGGTTTGAAATAAGAATATGCCATCCTGTGTTCCGAGTGTAGAGCAGGAGCAGATCTGGAAGATTCAATCCGGAGCCAAGCACGGCTGCTGACGGTACTGGACACTTCTCAGGGATTCTGCTCTGTGCCTGTCCGAACGGAAGCCCAGGGCAAGTCCGATCTATTACTTTAAAGGCAGCAAGTCCACCTGGGCTTGCCTGCCACTTAGATCTCACAGTAGTCTTTCGGTATTTCACCCCGTACATGACAGAGGGCCTGTCAGATAATCCAGTCTGGGCATGAACTGCTGTAATTCTCACTAAGGAGTGAACGTCACCGCGGAACTGTTAGGAATGGAGGGGAAGGCAGGACTGAAAATCGACCCATTCAATAGTCAAGTGGGCCGCGGTTCGTGCGGTCGAGTACAATGCTTGAACCTGGCAATCAGGCATAGGGGAGAGCGGGAGGCAAAAAGGAACGGCAGTTTTAGACATTTCAATAGCTAAACTGACTCTGTTAGTTGGAATTGGCTCAGAACCAACTCTCAGGTCATTGTCCAGACTAACCAGATCATGCAGGGAATTTGTTGAAACGGATGCTTCTCCAGATGGAGCCCTGTTGAGCCTCCCACAGAAAGGAGCATAGCGGGATTGGGATGAAGCGTGTCAGAATGATTTATTACTGTTGAGACGGGACTTTCAGGCAATTCCAGGTATGGGAGGAATTAAACCGCGAAAGTATTTCTTTCCAGATTTAGCAGCCGCAGAATATTACTGCACATCGGTTCTCATGCAAAAGGTCAATGGGCAGCCTAATCAGGTAGATCATGGCTCAAATACATTAACAACGTTAGGGAAGGGGCATTCGTTCTGTGAACTGTATAATTTAGCATCCCCTAGGGCAGGGAATCACTCCGATGTGTAACCAGAAACACGCGCAGTGACTCTACACGGACACCATACTCCGATCAGGTTATAACTGGAGGGATGGATAAAGGAGCGAACTATGATCTGCCAATGAGTAACATGGTCGACCATGTTACGAAGGAGCATGGGTTTGAAGGTGATAGCATTGCCTGAGATTCTGTTAGCTGTTCACATCCAGAATGAGGGAGAGCCTCACACATGCACAGCAAAAATAGTGCGGGGAATGGTGTTACATATAAATCCTGGGCACACCCAGGCAGAAGAGACAACCATGTGGATGGCTTCAGAATTGTGGTGAAATGGGAAGCAAGTACAGGGTTTGCTAACTATGACCAAGATAGTGGTATAGAAATGGAGGCTAAATTGCGAGCCGCACTTAGTGCAAACCACACAAAATACAGTAACCCTAAAGAATTAAAGAAGCCTCTTGATTGGCACGACATGCACAAACATTCACTTCATGCAGCAGCGAATCACAGTAGCAGAAGCGTTTAACATTTACGAAACATTTTCGAAACAATCGAACTCTCCCATTTAGAAGGACAAGGGCAGCAGTCAGATGCTAACCAAACCACCTGAAGGGCACAGGTGAATGGTGCCTCAAGGGTGCAGACTGAAAGTGATGGAATTTATGCACGGAAGTCCAGGGGCAGGATATCCAGCTTCTGAGACCACAGTAGGATGGGGTCCCCGTATGCTGGGAGGTATGGGGGGTTGGAGTAAATGTTGCTCAGACTGTGCTGCAAATAACCCAGGCCCGCAAAGAAGGCCTATTGTACACATTCGACCAGGCGATGGTATTGGCATGCATTCAGATCGATTTTATAGGGCCACTACCCACCTCTAAGAAGGGGGAAAAATCCTCCCAGTTTTTGGTATATAATTTTACCATTTTGTCGATGCATTTTCATGCTATTCAGCTACCTCACAGTGGGCAGCAAAACTTTTATTTGAGAAGTGTTCTGTAGATGGGGATTGCCCACGGTTTTAGATTCCAATCAGTGCAGTGACTTTACAGGGAAGCTGATGCAGGCCACTCTGCAATTGTTGGGAATAGATATGAAATTACATGTGTCACACAGCCCCCAAACTTCCAGGGTAGTGAAAAGGATGAATCACACATTAAATATGACACTTCGAAAAGAGGTTAATGAACAGGAAAGAAAATGAGATGAGGTTCACCCTTTGGTCCTGATGGGAATAAGGAGAACAATATCAAATAGAATAGGGAATTAACCTCACGAGGCGGTAGCTGGGCGACCCACGTGCCAATTAAAAACATCTACTGTTTTATGTAGTTTCGGAACGGCAAATCCAGGAGTTTCCGACGATTAGTTTGCAAAAGATATTTGGGAAGTCCTTGGAGAGTTGAACTTGCAGGCGGCCAACAATATTTGCAAATCGCATCAATGGGATAGAATGCCAGTGGCTCCAAGAAAATGGCAGGAATAGAGCATTGGGTATAAGCTGATGGTGCGAAACTGTGTAACGATGTGTGCCTTTGAATCCCTGTACGAATGATCCTACAACATTTTGGACAGAGAAAGTTCCATGGCATCTGCTTTGCAATTGCCTAAAAAGGGAAAGTGCTTCCACCTTAACTAGATGAAGCTAGCAACATCCCAAAACAAGACAGCGCACCAACAAGAAACTGTGATGCGCCTGCTGGGATGGGGCGGGGGGCGGGTGGTGGTCACAGCATTTCAATAGTGTGTGACTGTGAAGTACACCTACAATTTCCACAACAGGAGGGTGAAGGCGATGGTGGTGACAGTGAAGGGGCAAATATTGAAGAAACCGGAAACCAACCGAGGGCAAAATAGGTGAGGTAACATAAGAAACATGTGGGGTTGTGGCGATCACAACAAGGGAAACGGTCATGTGAATGACGGTCTGGACCACCTCATTCATCACATAGGAGGAGAAGGAGCAGGAAAATACAGACAAAAAAGCAATCATATCTACTATATAGCGAATAATCCTGTGTCTGCGAATAGGTTTGCTCACATATTCATATTGTGTGTATTTTTCTTTTGTAGATGATGTGCGGTATCTTACTCGTGTTTGCGATATTAGCCTAGAAAGGATAATTGGAACAAAACCTGACGGTCGTCTCATTCACCTATTGTAAACCGCGTTCAGATCCACCCCCTGCTGGGACCTTGAGGTCATGGATTGTGGCAGAATGGCTTAACAAACTTCGGTGTTGCAATGTGATTAGTTCTAAACGACATTGTGCCTTGATGCTAACAGTGGCCAAAGGAAGGCGATGCTTTGACACCACGCGATATTTGAAACAGACCCGTATTGGTTTAAGGTCGTTAAACGGGGGAAGGCCGGGGTGGTTTGGAGGGGTGGTTGCGGGCGGGTGGTTTCCTTACGTTATGTGAATGTTCTAACATTCACAAACCAACGGGAAACGGGGAATACAGAAAGCGCAGCAGCAGAGGAATCCTGAAATGACATGGACGAGTCGTGGAATCGAAGGTGCACCAAAATGGGAAGAAGTTAGCGTAGTCCTGCTGCTAGCTTGGAATTGAGCCTCATTATTTCGAAACCGTGAAGGTTAATGATATCCATGGATGTGACAGCTGTAGAACTTGCAAATGGGGCGTGGTGCTGTATTGTGTGTACTCTGCCCAAGCCAAACAAAATAGTTTAGATTGGGAACATGAGTAGGGGCAACTCGATGGACGCACTGTTTTGGTGCAGTATGGCGACAGTGAGAAAATTATCATCTGCTGAACTCAAACGTAGGGAAAGCAGGATGTGTATATATATGTCCCACAATGATGGACATCTGGGACACTGGTGGGTCAAACCCTCGGCCCGGGGACAGGGGCGCGGAGTTGAAAACAATACAACAAAACTACACGAAGGGATTACATTGGAAGAAGTGTCTTAGCCAATGATACAGCCACAATACTTTCTAAGGTAACTTCGTTATTAAACTGTTTGGATTTAGCCTCTCTGGTGGTAGCGTGTGAAATGTTCAAGGGGAAAAGTAACTAGATTTTGATGAGATAAAACATCGGGCAGGCCTCTGAGTTAAACGAAGTTCAAATTCAGGCAGATGTCCTGGAAAAGGCTGTGAAACAACGGGAAATCATGCTATTAATTAACTCACTGAGTAAGAAGGGAATGCCTCTGAAGAACCCACGAGGACAGATGCGTGTGTTTTGTGTGGCCCCGTGAAAATATGAGACAACGTTGTGAATGGGAAGAGCCCTGCTGGGTCACAAATGACTACGTGCAAACATTGACTAAACACGAAAAAGGCATTACTGAGTGTCAGCCAAAGGATTGCGCGAACACACATACTGCACAGATCATTTGTAAAAAGGGATGTGTTATGGTGGGGGGATTTAAGTCTTAATTTCCCATAATACGGCATGTGTTGGCCCCAAGTCTGCTTTGTGGGGTGGAGAATAATGTATTTAGAGAGGGAGATAACCTTGTACCGTATGTTGATATCCACGAATTGCAGTGAATTTCACGAATTATAGAGTCGGAAACTGTCCTGCTGGCTTGGGTGGGGGGTAGAGGGTGTTTTTTTTTTTATTTGGAGTGTGGGGGGGGGGGGGGGTGGGGGGGGGGGTGATGGGACGTGGTTGCAACATCGAGGGTTTAAATCCGTTTCTGTCCATAGAATGGAACAGGAGGATCCGTTAAACCATGGGTTTCATATCACAGGATTGTGCTTAACGAACAGGACATTGTGTCAGTATGGGTTGAATTTTAAATGCTCAGTTACCTCACCAACATTTTATTTTAATGCTGAAAGAACCAGCAGTGTTGTAGAGAGGGAATTGGTGAAGATTTGTAACCGTAATAGCAATGCAATTCAAGTACGGGCCACAAATAATGGGAAGCTGCGGGAACATGTGGAAGGATATACTTATGATATCCAACCAGTACTAGAAGATCTGGTCGAGCTGCGAGAAGAGTGCAATAAGTCACAGATAATACACTATCAGTTAAAGCAGGAAAATGATAAGATCCTGCAGGAAATCGAGTCCATTAAAGAACGTTCATGCTGCGATATGTTCTGCGACTGGGCAATAAATAATTAAACCCGCCCTAGGATTTGAATAATATCTGACGTTTTCGTTGTTCTGCAGTTGATTCCGAGCATAAAAAAAGATAGGAACGGGGAGCAGCTGTAGGCCATTCGGCCCCTAGAGCCTGCCGCACCAATTAATAAGATCATGGTTGATCTCATGCTAACATCAAATATTCATCCTGTCTTCGTCCCATAACCCAACACCCACTTTCTTACAATCGGGAAGATGTATTGATTTATATGATGTTATTGGAAATTGTTATTATTTAAAAATATAAATTTAGTCTTTTTTTGTGTTAATTGGATTAAATCCAGATAATATGTGTGCGTTAATATGTGGAGGTTTTCAGATGTATACAGTAGGTAGAACATACATTTGCAGTTTTAAATAGAGTATTCAAGAGTAGGAATGAAATCTTGCACCTCGCTGGGGCACACAAAGCAACTTTTATAGGACTAATGCAATTTGTATTATGAAATGACTTCCCATGTCCTGGTGATACAATGAGAATGTACATTCAAGGGGAAGTGATGGGTACAACAGGATGGAGAGTGTGTGAAAGTCAGAGGCAATGTAAGGTCTAAGCCTGCAAACCTACACCTGCCTCCAAAGAAATCAATTGGAAATAAACCTCTTTTTGAAATCGTTAGGTGAAAAATCCATGGCCTGGCGTGTAGTTCTCTCTATTGGTTAACGATGCCTTTGTGGCGATTTCTTTGTGAATGTGTGAACAGTTATGATTGTAGTAATTTGTGCCGTGTGTATGCGCTTAACTTGCTGTGACTTAATAAATGTAAAATTTAGTTTGATATAAATACCTCTCGAGAACCAATGTTCTTATTCCTGAATTTAGAGCTCCACTACAACACACACCAGTTGAAACTTTCGATAATGAAATTTGTTTAAAGTTCCCCTATGTGTTTTACAACAACTCGGCTTTTACAAACGGCTGTGTTGCAGCACCTATCTACCTCACCCTTGAAAATATTCAAATATTATGTTCCCGCTCATTCTCTGTAAGGTCGTTACAAAGATTCACGATCCTCTGACAAATTAAAGCAAAATCGCGTCATCTCCGTTTAAAATGGGTAACCCCGTTTGTTTAAAAATTGGCCCCTAGTTCTAGATTCTCACACAACCGGAAACATCCTCTCCACCTCCACCCTGTCAACCCCCTCAAGATCTGAAACATGCTTTAATCAAACCGCCTCTTACTATTCTCAACTCCAGCAGATAAAAAAACTATCCTCTCTAACATTTTCTCATAAGGATCCCTCCCATTCCAAGTATTCGTGAGTTACTACTTTCCTGAAGTTCTTCGAACGCATTTACATATTTCTGTTATTAAGGTGACCACTGTTGTACACAGTGCTCCGGATGTCATGTCACTAGTGTTTTGTAAAACTGAAAGATAACCTTCCTACTGTTGTATTATGTTCCCCTCACAATAAAATATGGCATTCTGTTATCTTTCCAATTAATTGCTGTTCCTGCGTACTCGAATTTTTTGATGCATGCACAAAGGGACCCAGGTCCCTCTGCATCTCAGAGATCTTCAGTCTCTCGGCATTTAGGTAAGATGCTTCTCATTATTTCTTCCTTACGAAATGGACCATTTCATGTTTCCCAACAATGTATTCATTTTGCCAGGCATTTAGCCGTTTACATAACGCATTTAGTTGTCTTCATGACATACTTATGCCGACCTTGCAACTCAATTTCCTGCGTATGTTTTTCTCATCAGGAAATAAGCAAGCATCCGTCCATCCAGGTTATTTAAGCCTATGTGCCGAGCAAGAAATATTTCTGTATGTTCAAAAATATCCTATGACATCTAAATTAAACACTTAAATGGTGATTATTGTACTCCAATGATTTATTTGAATTTTGTATCATTATTTGTTTTAATGATGTGACTGTGCGTTTTCGCCTGTCTTATTAATGAATGTACGCTGGTTTTGGTGGAGTGCTTTGGGCACATTTATATACCATGGTGAAAAGAATATTTTTTGATTGAAGGCATTTTTGAGGCTGAAATTGAAATGATAAAAAAAAAAGTTTCAACTAAAGGCAACGACACACACGCACTCACACACACACAAACAAACAGACACACACACACACACACACACACATGTACGCACACACATGCAAGCACGAATATAAACGAAGGCATGTCCCTAAGTAGCTGTTCTTCCACAGAAACTTTGGCTACAGAAAGTGAACTAGTCAATGACCACTCTGAAATGTGTGTACGACTTTTTCATGCCCGGAAATATTGTATCGAAACCATTGTTGGCATGCAACTTGGAGATTTAACAAAGGTGCTTCACATATAGTGAAATATTACCAAAGACGTTGTGCCAGCGATATTCAGTTCAGAGGCACGAGCCTTTAGACCAGAGAGAAGGGTGTCTAACAGCCGATAAATGAAAAACACATAAGCCACTTTTTTTTTTTTCAGTTTAAGTCGGGGGTGTGAATTTTAATTTACTGTTACTACATTTATTAAAATTACGCTTTTGCTCATTTGAAACTTAAACCAAACAGCCACAGGAAACCAAAGCAAAAAAAAAAACTGCAGATGCTGGAAATCCATAGCAAAAACTCAAAATTCAAAATATTTGAATATTTTTAAGGTTGAGTTAGATAGGTGCTGCAACAAAGCCGTTTGTAAAAGCCGAGTTATTTTAAATCACATAGGGGAAATTTAAACAAATTTCATAACCGAAAGTTTCAATTGGTTTGTGTTGCGGTGGAGCTCAAAAGTCAGGAATAAGAACATTGGTTTTCGAGAGGTATTTATATCAAACTAAATTTTACATTTATTAAGTCGCAGCAAGTTAGCACTCCAGCCGAAGTCCAACGAGTGTCCCGTACAAATTCAGCAAAACCTCCCCACTGTTGTACTCCATGCCCCCATTAAAAAAGCCCAGTATACCATATAGTTTATGAACTGTTCTCTCCACCTGTACTGCCACCTCGGAGACTAATTCAAGAAAATCATCTTTGCACCACCTGCACTGTCCTTGGCTTGTGCACGGCTAGATCTGGAGTACAAGTTTTCAGTGCTTTTGGAGACTCTTGTCAGGCCCCACAGACTTTGCAATATCCAGTGTCTTTAGCCATTTCTTGACATCACGGGAAGTGAAATCAATTGGCTGAAGACTGGCATCTGTGGTGCTGGCGGCCTCCACTCGGCACCTCTGGCTGAATATGGTGGCAAATTCCTCAGGCTTCTCTCTTGCACAGATGGTCTGGTTCCCCCGCCAATGATCGTGGGGATGTTTCTGGAGCCATCAGCTTCAATGCTCTCTTTAAATGTCCACAACTATTCACGGCTTCTTGTGGTAGGACTGGAGAGTTTAGACCAGATCCATTGTTTGTGGGATCGCTAAGCTCTTTCAACGACTTGATGCACATGCTGAATGGTACGCAAGTTGCAGCAGGGTTACATCTGATTTTATGCATTCCTAGTGCTGTTTCTGTCACGTCCTCCGGCAGTTTTCTCTGAACCAGTTTATACAAGGGGATGACGTGGGGTGCGGGGTTTGTCGCATCGGTCCGGGTGTTGCTGGGAAAGGGGGACATGGTAATCAGCAGGTTTCCTTGCACATAATTGATCTCATGCCAAGAGTATTCATTGGGTCCAGAGTCGATGTTGAGACCTTCCAGGACATACACCCTCCTGACTGTATGCCATGGTGCCCCCACGTCTGCTGGGCATGAACTGCCGGTGGGGCAGGGCACATAAAGAATCGTGGTGCTTGTGCCTGCGACATTATCTGTAACGTACGGTTCTATGAGTGTGACTATGTCATACTGTTGCTTGACTAGTCTGACGAGCAGACAGAATTCATGAATATTTGATTCCACATCCGATCTAAACTCCAATCAGAAAAAAATTGCCTTCAGGATTGCCCGCGGTATGAGCTCACTGTTCAAAGCATCCATAGTATACCACATGATCTGTGTTTGATCGAAGGGCGGGACTATATCACCAGTTATCACATCTGTCAGACTGCTCTCCCAACTTTAGTATACGCTGCCCACCCCGACAACACCCCCACCCACCACCACCCCCCCGACCCCTCCAAAGATATTGGGAAGGAGGACATTGTAGGACTCGCAGTGAGGGGATTGTTTTAGGGGTTTCCAGTGCCTTTGTCAATGGCCAGTGGCCGAACCATTTTCACTCATTTTAGTGTCTAAAGCAGTTTTATGCAACTGAGAGGCTGGCTAGGCGATTTCAGAGTCAACGACATTGTTGTGGATCTGGAATCACATGTTGGTCAAAGCATGACAGGACGGCAGATGTCGTTCCCTAAAGGGCATTTGTGTACTGGATTAGTTTTTTTTTAAGTTACGGGATTTCAACCCCTATCCCCGAACATTATCTTGGTCCTGTGGATTAATTGTACTAAGACATTTGCCCAACGCCACCACATCCCCACGCCATCCCAAAAGGGCATAAAAACTGTTTGGACCAGTATTCTCATTTCCCATTGTTAAATGTTTCCTTTTGAATCTTGGAGTGAGTAACTGACAACAGCACGGCACCAAAGAGGAGTAGCTAAAGAAAACTGAACTGCTGACGAGTCCTGGGAGATGACAACGCCCAGCCATCAGAACCAGAAAGCTGAGGTAGGACTGAGGTCCAGGTCATGGTGGCCGAGGGAAAGTCTAATAGTGGTTATGGGCATGAGGGTTATACTTCTGATGTGCACGGCCCCCACCGTCCCAAATAATGACCTGTCCCGTTAACCAACAACTGCCTGGACAGTTAAAGCTCTCAAGCTACCCAGCTGGCAGCCGGTTCCGGTTGCAGTGAGCAAAATAGAAGAAAGGTTGAGATAAGACACTCTATCGGCCTAATGCGATATTTGTTAAAGGAGGGGGGCGGGCTTGTCGATGGTGATCATATACAGTCCAAGTCATTTAAGAGCTTGCACGCCGGCGTGTGACTGTGAATTTTCACCATAAGTCCCTCCAAATCATCAGCACTTTCCTGCATCCAAGGAGGACACGAATTAGAATAATTACATCCTGCCCTCTCCGTGTTGCAGGACAAGTTGCTCCATAACCACAGGGAGCGATTGAGAACCAGCAACCAACAGGCGAGCCATCACCCTCTCAGCTGAGCGAGGGGAAGTTTCTCATCATAATAGGAGCGGCTGTGACATAACCTGCAGCATCCGATGTCACTGACAGTATTCGGAATGACATTCTGTTTCTGCATTATGCCCCACCTGGACGCACAGTTCACACTGATCTGGCTGCCTATGAAGATAAGGATCCAGGTTTCCAGAGCGGCAGAAAAATGGTGCTTGAGAAATGAGAAATAACATGCCAAACTGGAAGGCTGACATCGCGTTGTTGTTGTTTTTTGGGGGTGGGGGGCGGGGTGTGGGATAAGTTTGAAAATGAGCAATAGCAGGATTGTGGAAAATGTAGAGATTTGGGCAATCAGCGGGATAATGTCATGGAAGGATTTGATGACACTGCTTAGAATATTAAAAAAAAAGCACTGCCAGAGCGGCAAGCGATCTGGGTTCGTGAGCACATGGAATGTGTGTGAAAGGAAAATGGTATGAGTTCATGTATGGAAGAAGAACTTTTGGTGGGCTTTGTTTCAGCAGCGTTGTGCCTGAGAGTTTGGTCCGCAGAGAATTGTAATGGGTTTGTCTGGAATTCACAATTACAGCTCGAGTGATCCTCAGGCTGATAATCTAAAATTGGTCGTACACAGGTTTTGGGATAAAGTGGAGATGGCGTAAGGAGTCGGCTCAGTTTCAAAGTCGAAACGGTGGTTTCAAACAATTTGTTTTCGCCTCAGTTTCGAGCAGACATAGGAATGGGTGCCTTGATTGTTGAACAGTGTGCTTACGGATACAATGGCCTCCATCTTCCCAATGACATGGGTTACAGGCAGCTTAGCTGGATATTGGTTCGATGTAACGAGAGTGCTGACGGCAGCACTGAACATTGATGTTAGGGAGATGAACACAGGACTATCAGGTCTCATTTAATAAAGTTATTATCGAAACTAACCCCCATGAATTAAAGAGACTGTGACAGTGTGGACATGACATTCGCATAGGAGAGTAACCTCAGGGAACTGATGGACGATGGCTAATCAAGCCGTATTTTAAAAATGATATTAAAGACACACAACAGTCATGACGGATTCGGCTGTGGGATAATTTATTGAGACTAGGGACATGGAGATATTTATGCAGAGGCATACAGCTTGAAAACATGGCAGCAACAGTGTTGGGTGTTGTGCCCTGTTGGCAGTTTATACTTAAATTTAAAAAGTGGATGGGTTGACCCACATCTCATCGACTGATTTCATTCTGCGACCTCTGAACGGCATATTACAATACCCCAATTTCTTGGTAAATATAATTCCCAACATTTCCAAGCAAGGAAAAGTATTTACAATATGTTTTCATGTCTAGTGAACATTTTATGAGTGTATAAAACAGATGGATCTACGTTTCTCTTAATTGTTGATGACACCTGGTCATACCTCCAGGCCCTCTAAGGGTAACCACGGTTAGAGGTTTTTTAAACTCCTCACAGTGATCAATGACGTTCCCATTCTTGGACGGTTTTCCTGGTTGCGTCTGGGATCTAGTCCTCGAATGCAATATGTCTGTTAAAACGAACAGAAGCTGGTTGGACCAGATTTGACGTCGGTTATGGCTCAATATTGCACATTTTATGTTATGTTTTTTATGTGTGTGTGTACGTGTGTGTTTGTATCTACTTTTTAAAATAATTTTTACATCCCCATCCTTATTGAAAGAAAAATGAACCGTCATGGCTCTAAAAGATGGCTTCATTTGTATTAACCATCTTACACTATATCGTCCAATTATCCATGTACATGCATTAAAATAACACGATAGATACAAATCATATGCATAAATATAGAACATTCCTGTTCAGTATCCAGATTTTAATGCAGGTTTTAACTTTTCATTTTTCCCTTTAAGCTTCAAACTCGTCATAACACATCTGCAATCGTATTTCCTCTACCAGACAAATTGTTATAGTCACATAATTCATCTGAATAGCTTTGCACTTTTGTCTCGAAATGTGTTCAGAAATTTTAAATGATTATGTTGCGTATAAGCAATTGTTTCTGATGAATTACTTTCAACACAAATTTTAAGATGCTGCAGTGCGAATACCAAACACAGCATTTCCCTTTTCGAACTTTCAATACCTTCTCTTTTAAAAAAAAAAATCAACTTTTGCGAAAAATACCCCATTGGTTTTTCAATTCCACTGTTATCTTCTGGTAACAACATGGCCCACGTGCATATATCGTTTGCATCAACAGCCAAATTGAATTATTTGGTTTCATTGGGACTGCCAAAACTGGTAACGTAGTTTATAGAACTCTCAAAATGTGAATTTCCTCCTGACTTTTCTGGCTCCACTGAAACTTCCAGTTCTTTTTTTTAATAATTAATTCAGTGGAGCGAGCGTACTCTTAAAAATCGGTTCAAAATTCCTCAGAAACCAGCTCATGCCCAGAAATCTCAAAAACTTCTTGCGTTGTTGTAGGCACTTGGAAATAGGTGACAGCCTAGAAATTTGCATTGCTTGGATCCACCTTACCGTATTCAATGGCATGGTCTGGATATATAAAGTTTAAATTTATGAGATCAGATTTTTTTTCAAATTTCATTACCAAATTAGTTTCTTGTAATGTAATAAATAATTATTTCAGATGCAGAGAATGTTCCTCCCATGTCTGATTGAAAGCTGACAAATCGGCAAAATAAAGAGCCCACTTGCTTAGACGTGCAAATCCTTGGTTTACGAAACTCTGAAATATCGCAGTTGTATTGTTCATACAAATAGCATGACTTTAAACAAATGTTGTCTATTTGGCGTTACAAAAGACGATATCTGTTTTGCTTTCTCCAATAACCGTATTTGACAATTTATTTTTTGCAAGTTAATTTTATGTGATGACTTCCGATTGTCGACCTTTCTCAATTCAATCTACCAAAAGTCGTAAAATGATGTAAATCTGCTTTTGCCACCACATCCACATTTTAAGAAAGTATGTAATATTTGTGTTCCATTCGGTTTAAGTACCAGTGAAAGAGTAGAACTCCAGCTACGGCAAGTAATCTCAATGAAATCATTTTGATGCATTAAGTCTATGTCTTTCTGCACTTCTGATATCTTTTCCGCATTTTATCTGTAAGGATGTTGCCTTACTGAAGATGAAACTTCTGCAGGCATATCAGCTATAGCTCAATCTGCCCTCTCTAGGATTTTGCCACATATAGCTTTGTGCAAATGCAAAAGCCGTTCAAAATCAATTTCACAATTGACTAGACTGGAAGAGAACTACATATTGCATTTACATTTAGAAGTATCAATTCATTATCCCATTGGATTAGAGGAAAATCATGTTTAAAGTCCTACATTTTTACCGATTTCTCATGTTCACTGCCACAAAAGCCATCTCTTGTTCCTCTTCCCTGCCAAGTGCATTTTAAGCATATTTACATGACACACCCTCAGCTAATTCCTTCTATCTGTAGTATTTATTCAATAACTTACTTCACGCAGTTTATTTTCAACCCTTTAAGGTCCACTAAAAGTAGCCCTTAATGAATCACCCTTTGCTGGTAACAGAACTATTACTTTCTCCCCAGCAAAAAAAAAAAATCGAGCTGCACCCTTCCTGTGTGCTTTCACTTCCATAGCCCGCGGTGATATCTTTAAACCATTTCTAGACAACGCACTGGCTCTATCCAATCTTTCTCTGAAATGAGATGCCTAATTCAGGAGAGTAATTTAGTATTTTGACAGACCAATTTCGCATGAAGCAGTTTCAGTGGCCCTTACGTCCGGACCATAAAGTGGTTCTAAAGGTATTAAACAAGTCTCTGCATTCGGACCACCCCTGTAAACAAATAGAAAAAAAATAGAATTTCTCCAACCCAAATCTTCTTGAAAATCCTGACATTAGGCTCCAACAGTCATCACTTTCCCAGTACCGTCCCAGCCGCTTCTCTTTGTCCAGGAACGGAGAAGGGCGGCCGCATATTATCGTGAAGTCATCATCCCGCCTTCCGATTATTATAAACTGAGTGGCGAACAGAATAAGCGACTCTTAAGAATATAAAGTCAACTAAAAGCCTCACTGCCCAGAAGATGAATAACTCAGTTCAAGATGTTTGGACTGAAGACGCTAACATGGGGAGCTCATGTTGTGATGTCCTGGTCCTAGATGACTGATCTGCAACAGCCACAAACATCTTCCTTTGAGCGAGGTATGACTCCTAACAGCTGAAATCCCCCACCCCCCCCACCCCCCCCACCCCCCCACCCCAACTCCCCGGATTCCCATTGGTTTTAGTTTTTCTGGTGATCGCTGTTGCCACACTGTCAATTGCGGCATCTATGTCAAGCACAGTCACTCCCACCTCATTTCGGGAGTCTAGCTCTTGTATCCAGTTGTGAACTGACACTGTAATGAAGTCAGGAGTTTAGCGGTCCTGGAGGCACCAGCGCTGGGCGTCAGTGAGCAGATTATTACTAATCAAAAGCTGCTTGATAACACTGTAGATGATCCCTTCCATTACTTTACAGATGATGGAGAGGGAAGTAATTTGCCAGGTTAGATTTGTCCGATATTTTATGTGAATGACTTACATGGGCCAATTTTCCACATAGCCGGCTGGATGCCATTATTGTAGCTCTACTGGAACAACTTGGCTGTAGACGCGACAGGTTCAGGAGCACAAGTATTCAATACTGTTGCGAGAATATTGCCAGAGCCTATAGCCTTTCCAGTATCCATTGCGCTTAGCAGTTGTTATAGCACGTGTTGTGCATCGAACTGGCGGAAGATTGACATCTGTGATGCTCGGGATCACTGGAGGAGGCCGAGATGAATCATCCACTCGGTAAGCCTGGCTGAGGACTTTAGCAAATGATTCAGCCTTATAATTTCCTATGGTGTGCTCAGCTCCACCATCATTGCGGATAAGGGTAATTGTGGAGCCCCATCCTCCAGTAAGTTGTTTCATTTTCCAGCACTATTCACGAAATGGATGTGACAGTTAGGCAGAGCCTAGCTCTGATCCTTTGGTTGTGGAATTGTTTAACTCTCAATCACTTGTTGTTTATGCTGTTTGGCAGGCAAGTAGACCTGTGTTATAGCTTCAACCGGTGGACACATCATTTTTTGAATGCCTGGTGCTGCCTCTGGCATGCACACATGCACTCTTCATTGAAACAAGATTTATCCCCTCGCTTGCTGGTAAAGGAAGAGTGAAAGATATTTTGGGTCATGAGGTTACATATTGTGTTCGAATACAATTTTGCTACTGCGGGTGATTCTCAGCACCTCATGGCTGCACAGCCTTGAGTTGATAGTTCTGTTCAAAACCTTTCCTATTTTGACCGGTAGTAGCACCACACAAGAAGATGGTGGCCTTCATTAATGTGATGCCAGGACTCTGCCTCCACAGTGACTGCGCGGTTGTAATTCATACCGATACTGTGATGGACAGATGCATCTGCGGTAGGTAGGTGGTGATGCTGAGGTAAAGTATGTTTTTCCCTCGTGTTAGCTCCTCAACAACTGCCGCCGAATCAGGCTAGCATCTGTGTCCTTTAGTATTCGGCCAGCTCAGTCAGAAATAGTTCTGTCGAATCAATCCTAGTGGTGGGCATTTAAGTCTCCCAAGCAGAGTAAATTCTGCGCCCTTGCAACCTTCAGAGATTCCATCAAGTAGTGTTCAGCATGGAGTGACACTGTTTCATTAGCTGAGGGATGGTGGAACGTGATAATCAGCGGGAGGTTTCGTTACCCCTATTTGACGTGATGCAATGAGAATTCATTGGGTCAGGAGACGATGTTGAGAACTCCCTTGACAATTCCATTTCGAATGAAGTCCACTCTGCCTTTGGGACAGGGCATAGCCAGGGATAGTGTTGGTTTTGCCTTTGGCATTATCTGTTGGTATACTTTCGTGAAAATGGCTGTGTCAGGTTGTTGCTTGACTCGTCTATGAGACAGCTCTCCAAATTTCGGAACTAGCCCCCAGATGTTTGTAGGGAAGATGTTGCAGAGTCGACAGGGTTGAGATTGCCATTGTCATTTCCTTTTTCCTGGCTCGATTCCGGGTGTTCCATCTGGTTTCATTCATTTTTTTGTGTGCATGCGAGTACATAACAACTTATCTATTGTGTGCGTGCATGCGTGCACGTAACGCCCGTTATATTGGTCGTGTGCACATATGTATATAATCACTTGTTGATTTATTGTGTGCATGTGAGAACGTAACAACATGTGTATTCTTTGTGCGTATGTTTGTACATAGCTACTTGTTCCCTGATTATGTATATGTTGGTAAGTAGGCAGTTGCTTACTCTGTGCATTTGTGTGCAAACACGCACATGATGAACAAGCAGTCATGTACACACATATAGGCAATCACTTATCAATTGGTTGTATAGACACATACAGACATGGCAACGTATGAACATGCACAAAGACAATATGGAAATTGTGTGTGAGTACTTAAGCATCTGTTTCATACTTGCTTATATGTGCGCACATAATACTTGTATTTTGGTTGTATGTGTCTTCGTAAACTCTTGTTTATTGTTTGTGTATGCGTGTACCTAACCAATCCTGCCCTGTGTGTTCGTCTATGCTTTTACATAAAAGCCTTTATATTGTTATTATGCAGGTGTGTAGATGACGATGTGTTTATTGTGTGTGTCTGTATGAGAAAGAGAGATAGAGAGAGTGAGAGAGAGAGAAAGAGTTTGTGTGTACATAACCGCGTGTTTATTGTTTTTGTGTTGGTGTGTACGTTGCCAATTTTCCGTGTGTATGTGTGTTTATCGCAACATGTTTATTCCAAGCAAAAACAGATAATGCTGGAAAAACTGAGCTGGTCTAAAAGCACGTGTGCAGAGTCTAAATCAACAGGTGACGTTTCGATTCTTTATGATGCTTCTTCGTATCTAAACAGAAGTAAAAATGAAATGAAATTAAGCTGTTTTAGGGGTGTAAAGCTGGGTAGAAACAGGTGGAGACAAAGGAGAGATTGCTAGAGGTTTCATGGACAAACGGACAAAGGCGTGTTAATGATAGTGGTACCTGACTAAAAGGGGTCTTGATGGCGGCATTCACTTAGGAATGTTAATGTGATGATAGCAGGAGAAGGGTTAAGCACTCGGGAATTAACAATTTGGACACGTGTCAGATGACTCTTGGGAGTGTGGGGTGGTGGGGGGGGTACGGTCGTGGGATAAATGATTGGATATAGGAAAAATGGTGGTGATAAAAAAATGAAAAAATGTGAAAATAATTTAAAAAGAAAAACATGAGAATCAAAAATTATAATGGTAAAATTAACAAAATTATTTTTTAAAAAAATGAACATGAATATTGAAAAAGGGTTAAAAAAGTGGGTTGAGGAAGGAGAAAAGAGCCTTTGGTCTGAAGTTAATGAACACAATCTGGCGTCGAGAAGTCAGTAAAATGCCTAATGGAATTATGAGGTGGTGTTCTTCCAGTTTGCATTTCATTACTTTTAATTTTCTCTCTCCGGATACTGTTGGAGCAGCAGAATTTTTCCAGTATTTCATGCTTTTGATTCAGATTTGCAGCATTCGCAGTATTTCACTTTTGCCACAGGTTTATTGTTTTGTGTATATTTATCAATAGCCACCTGATTATTCTTCATGCTTATACATGTACATAGCCAGATGTTTATCGCTCTGAGGTCCCATCAAAATATAACATTTTTCATAAAATTATTAGAATTTATTGTAGGTCTTTAATAGTGGGGTCTAGGCAGCCCATGTGTTTGTGTGTGTGTGAGAAAGAGAGAGAGAGGGTGTGACTTAATTGAATTATAAACAACTGGCCTGGAGGCATTGATGTAAAAAAAAATGAAGTTTTAAAATGCTAAATAATTAACAATGGCAGAAATTTTAGAAATTAAGGTGTAAGGATAGTTTGCGTTTTTACATAAACCGGAGTAGTTTGCTTTTGAAAAGAGAGCGTGAGATGTAACACCTAGCCAGAGGATCTTAAACCAAACAGTGTGCTTATTTTTTCCAAAGATTCCTGATAGAACTTGGTGCTGCGAATGTTTTTTATCATTAGAAAGATAATGCTAGGAGACACATTGAAACAATAGAATGTGCATTCAAAGAAGAAAATAATGAATAAAAGGAGAGAAAGTTATGTTTAAGGGGAAGAAGCCTTCTGATATCTAACAAGTGTAAATAGCCACCAGCGTCGATGCATCAGTTTGCTTTCTACAAGAACCAAAGCTTTGAAAACTCATTTAGAATATACCTATTCAGGGGGCTATATGTGCTTTGTCTCTGTCTGTTGATATATTTTTTTTGTTTTGCTTTTACTGTTGCCTTAAGAAATGTGTAGCTGTGATTCAGATTAATTAGAGGACCTAGAAATGATTATGGTAGTAATTTGCAGTCATAAGTGTGTACTTAAAATATATTTATCAATGGTTAACGTAGGTTTTTACAAAAGTCTCTAAGTATCAGTGGGCTTGTTATTACTCAATTCAAAGCATTATTCTCAAAATAAAATGCAACACAAAGCTGTTGCATCAGCTGTTTGAAGTTTCCATCTGGGATTTGTGCATTTCCATCCTGGCTTGCCATAACAAAATTGTGGGCTATTTGGGGGATATATTTAAAGTTATTTGATTCGATAGAAGTTAGTGAATCTTAAATTTACGAGCAAAAGGAACACTTTAAATTTTGGCGTTGGTGTGAGCTTTTTTTTTTATGTATTGCGACTGCAATGTGGCTTTGGCAGTTGCTGAGATTTGGCTGGGAGTTGAAATTTCAACTTATGTTGGTTTACAAACGATAATCAAAGCTAATTTAATGAAATTGGCAAATAGATTACAATTAGGATTGCCTGCAGGGGCCAGGAAATGCGACACGATTGAAGTTATAAAGCAACATTTGAAACTGCAAGGAATACCCGTGAGACCGAGTTCTCCAAGGTGTGTTTGGAATGGGCTCAAATGCAATTGGTAACAAAAAGAAAAAAAAGCTTGAACCGGGTGCAGCAGAAAATTAAAATGTGAGGAATAGTTAATTTCAAAGTTAATAGGTAAAAGCGGCAGGGAATAGGAAAGGAAGACAGAGGAGAATTTCAAATTGAAATCCTGACAGTTGACCAAAAGATACACCGGTATATTAGGCAGGTCTGCTTTCCAGATCATAAACCAAAAGGGAAGTGTTTAAATTTGTACAAGTTCTTCCAATTTTTGAAGAAAGAGATGTTGATGCATTCTTTTTTTTCATTGGGGATGGTAGCTAATCAGGTGTAATGGCAACTGCAATATTGTATGCGTTTGTTACAATTTAGTTTGGTGGGTAGGACAGCTAATGTTTATGCTTCATTGTCAAAATAAATGTTGGTGCACTATGATGTTTTAAAATAATATTTTGATTGCATACGAGTTTGTTTCTGAGACATACAGGCAGAAATTAAGAACGTACAAACACAACCTGGTCAATCCTGTACTGAGCTAGAGAGATCGTAATAAAAAATGACCGGTGGATACAGTAATTAAAGTTAGAGGCAACATGTACATCTCTCAGAGATGGTAATTCCTTTGGACGAAGTGAAAGGTTCAACTCCTTCGGCAGTGAGAACTAATGTGGAGGAATAGAGGGTTTAAACAGTAAGGCAAGCACCACAGATAACTGATGATTATCAGCTAGTTCACAGCGTTACACCCATTTTTATCACCCTTTTAAATCAGAGATAGGCAGAAGTTGGGAAGGTGAATGGATTTTTGGTTAATCAGGGAAGAGAAGGAGCAGTTGTACTTTCCAAGGTCAGTTTATTTTCTTTACCTAAAATGGAAGGTGCTGAGGATCGCAGTGACAGTTGGAAACAGATATGTTTTCATTTTAAGAAGTTTGGATACACACAGTCAGTGTGTTGCTAATTACAGGGAACATCTGTTGGGATTATTTTGGTGCAGAAAATATCTGGAAGGAAACGTACTCCAGAGGTTCAGGCTAAGGAAAACACAAATGTTTATGTGCAGGTAAAACGGTGATAGTTAAAGAAGTGCGAATGTGTTCACAATTTACCCAAAGGAGTTCTGGGGTGCAGGTTGTAGAGATATTTAAATATTTTAAATATTAGGAGGAAGCCATTAACTAGTAAAATTTCGAATCGGTAAACTGCTAATATTTTAAGAGACACCAGGGCTAATTAATCCATAATTTTGAGGGATAGTGATATTTGCTGTTCAGAGGGATTTTAGCAGGAGTAGGAGATAATAAGTGGGTTTGAAGTAGATGCTAAACCTAATCTCTTGTGGAAGGTAAATATAAAGGGCAAGTATAAAACAGTTCAGGTGATTGTTGGAGTCGTTGAAAAATTCTCCATTGCAGGTTTTCAATTTTTTCAGGTAAAGGCATAGCTGTGTCACACATGCGGGTGATACATCTGGAACTTGAGCAGGCTATAGGTGTGCTCCAACAGATGAGTTTCAGAAGGAGAATCCTGGATTTGATTCAGAATGTGAAAGAACAATTTCACAGGCTCACCGATTCAGATAGGAACAACAGGAAGTTAGGTGGCAACTGAAGCCCAATTATCTAATACAATATTTCACAACCTTCTACACGATTGGAGGAGGATTTAGTCGAGATATTTAGCTAGTCGTCGGATTATAGAGAAATAATTGGCATTTAGAACAGTTATGTAAGAACGCATACTCAGGAACAGAGGCAGAATGTATTACAGATTGTAATTATCTGCAGTGTAATGTCTAAATGATAAAATGGCTACTTTGTCCTCCTTCAGCAAATGAAAGCTGGAAGTCATAACGATTGTAATAACATTTGTACATAGGAATGTTTTCCGGAGAATAACTCATGAAATTACAATGCACGGTCATTTGGGAATTAAAAAAGTACCAACTCACTTATAATGGCCTGGATTGCAAATAAATGTGGTGAAAAGTTGTAGAAGATGTCGCAGGTTTCAGGTGATAGGCAAACTACAAGACGTGATTAAACCAACACGGTTAGTTCCAATTCAAGCATTTGTGGCATGTGTTACTATTGCTTTGATTGATTGTATCGGAACAACCCCGAATACTAAAAGCGGAAATCATTGCACACTGAAAAAAAAAATGGACTTGTCTTCAAGGTATCCAGAAGTGCTATATTTGAGAAACATTCTAACAAAGAGAACTGTGGAGCAGGTTACTTTGTTGTTAACAAGATATGGTTTGTCAATGAAATACCCCTGGTGAAGCAATGGACCCTACCAGCAAACTGAAAATCAAGACAATGTTAGAGTAATCCAAAAGCGCCTGGAATCCCCGTTCCCCCCGGAGAAGTGAGCAGCATTCCGGGTTGATTACAGTAGGGTATGTTCTCCAAATCTTGCAAGCATATATTGAGAGTCTGTCAGCTGCGTAGGGAAAGCTCATTGGATGCCGTGTCACCCAACACTCCATCGATATCTTAGACCTGTAACGGAATTACATGAAAGATTTAGAACTACTGTGCTACTCATGCAAAGATAAAGATGGCTGCTCCACTCATGTCCTATCCAAAATTGCTGATGCAGCTGCTTTTTCACCACCATCATTCTGTGACACAATTCGGGTGGGCAGTTACCGCACATCCAACCCTCCAATTGCCTGTTGGGAAGTATAAGTTCTGCCAGCTCTGCCTCACCCAGTCACTAAAGTGGGGGACTTCAACAGCCAACACAATGACTGGGCTTATTAAGCCCATACATTGCTAGTGAACAGCTCCTGGAGTGGGCCTTCCGGAAATGACCTCACATTGTTACACGACCCCAATGAGCAGGGAACGTGTCAAATAGCTTGATGGAGCCAGAAATAAGACTTGACCTGTAATGGCTCCGTTCCCTTGACGGACACCCTCAACCAGCATAGTGCACAGTCCTGGATGATTTCCCACATGGACAACAGAGGCCATCGCTCATCCACGTTGACCTTTCCCTTCCAGCCATCAGCAGTGCAACGAAGATGCAACGGAACTTCTGAAAACTGTCAAAAATACAACGATACCATGGACCGCATTAAAGTAACTCCACCACCGTGCTCGTGTCTGGCTGCCTCCACCCTGCTCAAAACTCTTACGCTCACTCTCACTTCCAGAATTCATTGCAACATCAAAACCTGGAATAGATCCCACACTGGCAGCCGTTCATCGTTTGATTTAACTACTTTCTGTGTGCATTAATATATTTGAGCATTTATCCATCAATACATATCCCCAAAACAAAAACCATGCTTAGAGTCGAACAAGCTGGTTTCCTTAAGGGCCTGAAACACATGTGAGCAACTTCTGACATTTACCTCCTACATCGGAAATAGCTTCCAAAAGAACTTAAGACTAGGTGTCTTGCTGTTATACCACACAACTACCTAGGATGCAGTGTGGCACTCTGGATTGCTCCAAAAACTGTCCAGAGTGCTTCCAAACTGGATCAAGTCAGTTGTTGAAATGTTCCTTCGGAACAAACGATTTCGAGTTCATTTCATCTATGCTGAGAACATCTGTTTTTCGAAACTAGCCACACATTGACAATGACGTAACAATGTTGAGAGCTACTGCAGCACATGTCAACCTGAATTCCTCGTAAGCTCATTCCAGTGTTCTCCATCTGCATAATGCCAATGACAAAGTAGAACAGCATTTTTGCATGAATAATCAATGGCTAAAGTCTGATGCCAATGGAACATACTTGGGTGTGACTCCAGATACGAATATGTCTTCGTGGGATCATCTGCAGAAAACAACAGCAGATTTGAAAACCAGAAACACGGTATTAATGAAACTACTTGCTTTTTAGTGCTAGTCCTGCTGCCACAACACTCTGGAATCAACATTTTCCCTATGGTACTTCACAGCAGTGTAATGTGTAACTCTCTGGCACAGCTCTGCACACAGACATCTTGTTGAAACTCACATGAATGCAACAATCCGCATATTTACTGAATTTTTTTATTCAGCGCCCCTCCCCTGGTTTGCTGCCCTCGCAAGTAACAATCACCCCACACATTCGCTGATTGATGGAAACCCACAAGCACGTTGAAATAATTAGTGATGCACCTCACTTTCCTACCCAGAATGGTATATCCAATCCACCTGCTGCCTACTTTCCATCTCGGTGCCCCATTTGGAGTTATCTCCGTCAGCACGTTTTGCCAGCAGACATTCTTCGGGCCCAGAACTGTGGAAAATAGAGCTCGCTAACAAACTGCTTGTGACTAACCGGGCTTGTCAGATTGCTAACCTTGATCTATATCTACCACAAGGAACTCCTGCAGTGCGGCCCAGGACCTAAGCTGGCCTGATCTGTTAATTTTGGGGTCGCCTAGCTCTGTCTACAGTTTGCTGCTTGTGCAGTTTTTCATCCACATAATACTGTGATGTAGCTTCCGCACGTTGAAAACACATGGTTCTGCTGCTGGTATGTTTTCCTGCACTTCAGTTGGAACCAGGGTAGATTCACCAATGTGATTGTACTGGAGAGTTGGGGATGATTTCAAAGATTTAGATTTATACTATTCTGCTGCTGTTGCTGATGACTCACCGCCACTCAAGGTTACTCAGTTTTGAGTTGCTACATCTGTTCACATTCCCTCCCATTTAGACGTGGCTAGGAATGGAGTGGAGGGGGCGGGGTGGGTGGGGTGTGGGGGGGTGGGGGGGGGAGGAGGGTGCGGCGGGGTGGGCGGGGGGGGTTAGGGGATTGTGCTGGTGCTAAGGAATTCATTGAGGTAAAGTCATTAAACATGATTGGATTTTAAATTCATTCACATAATTAGATTAGGTAATCACATCATCATCATCATTTATCATCATCATTTATCATCATCATCATCATCAGTTTCTCGAAACGGGAATGACGACTTCCAGGGTTCAGGATTTGTGTGTCCACAGTTGCCTCAGCACACCAATCCTGGAGCCTCAGGCCTTCATGCAGAGAGGACAGGAATTTTCCAGTGGAAGGGCATTTCTTGAGTCAGTGTTCTGTCATCTGCTCGTCCGCTTTTGTCAATTCTCCACAGGAGAGATTATGTGGTGAGTCTCTGAATTGTTGCAATTGTTGGAAGAAGAATCTTCCTCCCACTCACCGATACCAGTTTTCCCTCTCTTAACACTGGCCGTCAGATCGTCGTTAAAACATTTTTTGTCTGTCCTCCTTGAGATCTGGTGTCATGCTCAGGTTTCAAAAATATGATCTGCTTCAGAAGCTGAATGTTTGACACGTGGATGAAGTGTGCAGAAGAGTAGAGCTGATTTCACGTGGTCAGGGTTGTGATACAGGAGGAAGTGCTTTCAGGGAAGATGCTCGGATTTGTTCACCTGCTTTTCCACTTAATCTTGAGTGTCCTGCGGAGACATCGCTGCTGGAATATTCTCCAGCACCAAGACGTTTATTTGTTAGATTACCAAAGTGTCACTGACATAGAGAATGGTTGTGACAACAACCACGTTGTAGGTCTTGCTCAAGATCTCTCGTATTATTTCGCAACAAATTAGAAGAAGTGGTCCCACTCCCAGACTTCGGAAATGTCATAATTTTTCTCTGTTTAAGAAGAGCGATAGATCATTCAGTGTGAGCTATAGAGATACGTCCCTTCTGTCCAATGTGAGGAAGTTCGTCGCATGACCCCTCCTGAAACACTCCCTACCCGTTAGTGAAGATATCCCTCCGGAGACCCAGTGTGAATTCTGACCATCCGGGGGAGCCACACACATGATCTTTGCCACTCGACTGAGCTCTCAAAAGAATATAATCTGTTTTGCTGTGATGCTGTTGCAGCGATAAATATTTACCAGAAAACTGGGGAGAGCTCACTGCTCATCTTTGAGATCTTGCCATTGAATATTTTAAATCAGCCCGAAGAGGCGGCTCCCACCATGCCTACAGACAGTGTATTCCAGATTATAACAACACTGTATTAAAACAAATGTTCTCTTCATCTCCCCACTGGCTATTTCACCATTTACTGTAAATATTGTAAGTGAGCCTTAATCCTGTGGAAACAGTTTGCCATTAATCTCTCTAAATTCCACGTTAATTTGCAGATATCTACTGAATTCCTGTTTACAATGACTGCACTTAGGAGATCAACTCCAGCCTCTCCAGTCTCCCCATGGAACTATGAAACTCATCCCTGACACCATTCCAGTAATTCCCCTCTGTACCTTTTCAATGACGATCAGATCCATTCTAATATGCAGTGGCCAGATTTAGGCACAATTTGACACCTGAGCACTTACCAGCGATGTTTGAAACTTTAACATAACTTCTTGATTTTTGTACTCTCTCTCTCTATTTATGAAGAAATTATTTGAAAAGAAAAAAAAACTGTCAACTTGTCCTTGAAGTTATTAACAAGTATGCACATGTTTCTGCTCTATTCCTGCAACCAGTTTAAAATTGTCTCATAAAGTTTATTTTCTCTATCCTCAATCCTCCTCCCAAACGTATCATTCACAGATCCATGAATCTAATATCCACGTCCCGTTCTCTACATTTCACCAAGCTGTGCATTTCTGCCTAAAGCGTACTGCTACCCTCCTCAATGTGTTCATTCCCGGCTACGCGTCATCTGCAAACACGAGCATATTACATTCGAGAAAAATTAGGCCATTCAAGCTCTCCATTCCGCGCCGCTATTCAACAAGATCATGAATGACCTGTTTGTGTTTCAAATTCTATATTTCCATTTAACACCAATTACCTTTGATACACTTGATGACACGAATCCACATAGCTGTGCCTGAAAAATATTCGGTGACCCCACCTGTACTGCCGACTGAGGCAGATTTTTCTAAAGTCACACAGCACCTAGAGAAAAAAAAAAACTAGTCTCATCAGATCTATCATAAAAGGGCAACCCCTAAATTTAAAAGCATTCCCTCAAGCCCTAGAAGTTATGTCATTTGTATGGAATCCTATGTCTTTTATGTATATCATAAAGCGCAGTGCAACTGATTTCGATCCCTGGGTAACATCACTTCAAACTGCCCTCCAGACTGAATAACCATTAACTGAATAAATTCTATTTGCGCTTTTTTCTCTTCAACAATTTCACGCCCACACTGTCTCTGTCCCTTTAATCCACGGGGCTCAGTTCTATGCCAACTTCATTACATGATACTTGATCACACATTTTTTGAAAAACATAACAAGCTCACTTCCCAAATTTATACTCTTGTTACTTAGCCAAAGGCCGACATTATTTTTTTCAGATATGACTTCCTTTTGACATTGCTGTGGTCCTGATCATTTATAAACATGATTTGATTAGGAAGAAACATGTATTTATGTCCACGATTATGTTCTCCAGAAATGCTCCCATCATCGACATTATCCTGGCTGCTCTGTAGTTGCAGAGCACATCCCTCTCTCCTTTCAGTTACAAGCGGGGTGGTAGATATAGAAATATTTTGTCCTCTAGCACCATTCACAAATCCAAGGAGGAGTAAAATATTATGGCCAGAGCTTTTGCTATTTCCCCCATTAATTCCCTCAACGACCATCATATATCGCACACAGAGCGGTTAAACATTCTACTTTACTGTTATATAAAAGTATTGGATTGAAAGGTATTAACTCAGCATGTTTGTTCAGAGACTGCAATTAGTGTCACTCTCCTTGGGACCTAATTGTGCCACTGGAGGCCTTACCACTTCTATTAATATGGGACTGCTTTCGACGTGGAATCCCATAGTGTCAGCGGGAGCATCACCTCGACACCGACAGTGATCAGCCGCTCCAGAGAGAGGGAGAGGAGAGATCAGAGTCTAAAAACAGTAGATTGGAAAGTTCCAGCAATGTATCAGAATTTGAGAACGATAGATTGGAACGTTACAGGAATGGATCAGAATCTCAGAACAATAGACTGGAATGTTTCAAGAATGGATAGGCTTTTATCCTGGGGTTTGGTCATGCTTTCGACATATTATGATGAGTTGCCATTAGCTGAGCGCATCTATTCCGCACTTCAGGTTATTCAAGCAGGATATTATCCCATTCTGGCTATTGTTGGTGTTCCTGGTAAGTCTCTCTGCCCTGATATTCTAATTGTGAACAGCATTGAACTTTCTTATTGTTCTTGTAGTCTGAACTTTGGGAAGATGGAATCTTTTATATTCACTTATTCTTAGAAACTCCGCTCTCGATCCACTGAATCATGGAGCTTCCCTGGCCAGCATCTGATGTAGAACCAGGCAGTTCACACCATGTGCTATCGGATTGACTTTGAGTTGATCGATGATCCCCTATTCTCTCCCTTCTTAATCTTGCCGGCTCCCACCTCCAAGGTACCACTCATCAACACAGCGACTCAGACCGACTACTGAATTAACTCTCACCTGTGCGTCAACCCAAACTCGACTATTCCAATGTTATCGTGTTCATACTGTCAGTTACCAACCTTCATAAACCACAGCTCATCACAAACTGTAATGCCCATATGCTAAATTACAACAAACCCGTTCAGCCATCATCCATGTGCTGACTGGCCAGTAATGATTCCTGGTCTGGTAACACCTCCGTTTTAATATTATAACTTTATGATTCGGTGCCTCCATAGCCTCAGTCCTCCGATTCATTCCAACCCCTCTGTCTTTTTCCATTATTCATGCAAATTGCATTCCATTAAATGTTATTCTGCATAATTTTAAAGAGAGTATGTTTCACTCAATATCTCCCCACGAATAAGAATCTGGCCTTTGTAGCGGGTTAGAGCCACTGGTGCCGTAGTTACGATGCCGAAATCATGAAATGGTGCGGGTCGCGCGGCCATTCACTTCGCAGCGACTCCCACCTGGTGCTCCATATTGGACAGGCAGTTCCAGCAGCTGTGACACTTTTTTTTAACGTTATATGTGCTTGTCCATTGAACGCCTTTGTTAGTCAGTCTCGGCTAAAAAATGTGCACAGGGACACGAGGAATCCCGTTCCGGCCAAATCTATTTAAAATGATCAGGTATCTAACTTGCTGCTGAGGGCCTCTACCTGATTTCTGCAATTGGAAAGTTAGTGGGGGTATTTTGAATGGTTTCTTGAAGCTTCTGTGGTGAGCTGCTACGTACTTTCAGAGAGGACAGATGACTTGGTGAGCCAGCTCTGGATGGGGTATGGGTTATTTAGTTTAAGTGCAACTGTGACTGTTACATGATCAACACTCGGCACAGAGGCTGCAGGGTGGGGAATATCTCTAAATGGGGTGGACGGGAGTGGGGGTGGAGTGGGGAGAGTGGGGTGGGGGGCGGTGGACGTCGAGAGGGTGGTGAACGGGGGTGGGGGGGTGGTGGTCTCTGCCCTACCTACCCCGTGTTTTCCAAGGACACTTAACCAAGGAAAAGAATGTGACGTGATTCTGAATCAAGAAGGGGTGGTAACACAGCTGATTCATCTCGGTGAACATAACTTGCAGCTTCTCACCGGGGCGA
Source organism: Cetorhinus maximus (assembly GCF_964194155.1). Taxonomy (NCBI): domain Eukaryota; kingdom Metazoa; phylum Chordata; class Chondrichthyes; order Lamniformes; family Cetorhinidae; genus Cetorhinus; species Cetorhinus maximus. The sequence goes on from NW_027597579.1 coordinate 57,794, forward strand.
GGACGGTGCTATCTTTGGCAGTTAAGCTGAAAGTTCAATTGAACATCTATGGCTGCGGAACTTTGCAGACAAGAGAGGATAACATATCCATAATCTCTCAGCATGCTGTCCGTAGATGTATCCCCTAGGCGACGGAGACCATCTATGCCAGTTGAGGTCAATACTTCATTTTGTCCCTCGGCAGGGTGAATTATCAAGGGAGGGTTCCATTGTATTCCCTGGACAGTGGAATTCCCAATGGTGTACCTGGCCCTTCTGAGGCCCCAAGTCAAAGGGCCAGTAACTGAAAGAACTCTCAGTCCATTTTTTCACCAAGTTTAATTCTTTCATGGATAGTGTAGACACTCGTTAGTTGTCTTTGAGAAGCTAGTGATGAGCTCCTATAAAGTACAACAGCTATTTGTCTATGCTCAGTATATCATTTTGATGAAAATTCGCCATCCAGGCAGCCGCCACGATACCATCATTCTGAAGTAGGCAGCCATTACCACCGTCATCGAACCTCTTTCAGAACCAAAGGTTGGCATCTTGGTGTATGAGTTTGCCCTCTCGGCACATGGCTTTAAACACACACAAAATCACCAATCCCAACCGCCAAATGACCACGTGAACATATCACGAGCATACTGAGTGCAATGGGGCCAACAGCAACATCGTAGAGCATACCATTGTTGTGAGGAAGTACTGATTGTGATTTCAGAACAGCTCGCAGTGAACCGCCCTCTACATGCCGAAGCAGGAATTCAAATCCATGATGTTCTGCTGCACCCGTCATACTGCGAACACGTAGATACATATGAAGACGACTTCAGTTGTTTTATAAAGTGAAACAAACTAACTGATGTCACTTTTGTCTACACTGGCCATCTGGCGAGAGCCTGACCAAAGGAGTTGCGGTCACTGTCACATTCATTGCTACTGGGAGCACCATTCCTCCCTTGTAATTGAGCTACAAGTGCTCCTGCATCATGCTGTACATTATTTTTGGAGTTAGGGTTGTGTTTTAGCTTTAAAGCTTAAGTTTGATTTGTATTAAGTTATCTGTGTTTAGAAAATTTCAAGTTGAATTTTCGTTTCACTGTTAAAATTGTCTCCATTTCTAATGAGTTTTACGATTCTGAGAAAGAAAAACAAACAAGAGCAGAAAGAAAGAAACGGTGCTGTTGCCAGGCAACAAGTTTTCAGAGAGGCAGCCCGAGTCCCGCTCACCCCTAACCCGCGCCGAAAAAAACCCAGAAGTTTGTGTTCAGTTTGGAGAAAGCTGCCAAGAGAGATTGCAGTCACGGAATAGCGAAGTCAGAGAGAATAATTTTCCCGAAAGAACCAATAGGCCCCAAAGCAAAAAGAGTGAGACAGAATCCGGTCAATGTCTCAGAAATACCTTCTGGTGAAAGGAAGAATAATGAAGCTAGAAAATGAGTGTTATGTAAATTTAAAAAATAGGGAAAAGAGTGGGACGGTCCAAGCTTCAAATTTAAACAAAAAAAAAATACAGGAAACAGGTTTAATTTGATGTAAAGGCTTTTTAGAGGTCAGAAGTTCCAAAGAAAAAAATAGAATGCCTGTAATACTTGCCTATGGGAATGTGAAGTAGCTTTACTGTTGGTGGCTGAGTCGTTGAGGAAGACTGCATCTAAGACAGGTTAAATGGACAGGATGACCCAGGAAAGAGGAGAATTGGAGGGAGATCTCAAAACCCCGGAGGAGAACCCTTGTGGAAAACGTATGAGATAAAGTGTCATTGTGGTTTACAACTCCAAAGAGGGCTCTTGGAGAGTGGAGAATGGAAAGCCTACTCTAAAAGACGGAGTTCAGTGAGACCAATTGGCTCACGGTGGGAGAAGCGACTGGGAGGAGTTGAAAAGAGTCCCATTTCATTACTTCGAGTTCCATTTGTCACTTGGATTCAATGTGGTGTGCCTGAGTACTGGCCTCCTCTTGCTTTAGGTGGACTGTGTACTTACTGTGAAAATTACAGTACAAGAGAGCCTTTGTAACTTGCGTAATGCTTACAAAACGGTCTCTCACTCTCTCTCTCTCTCTATCTATCTATCTATCTATCTATCTATCTATCTATCTATCTATCTATCTATCTATCCATCTATCAATCCATCGATCTATCAATCAATTTCTCTATCTATCCATCTATCTATTTATATAGCTATTCATCGATCCACAAATGCATCTATCTATCTATATATATATATATATAATCTATATATATATATATAGAGAGAGAGAGAGAGAAAGAGAGAGAGAGAGAGAGAGAGAGAGAGAGAGAGAGAAAGAGAGAGAGACGGGGAGATAGAGAGAGAAGGGGAGAGAGAGAATGAGTGAGGTAGTTCTGGGTGAAAGATCTTTGTAATATTCTTCACCTTCTTTTGTTTAAAATTGTTTTTTCTGTCAAAACATCATCAGCTGTCTCCAGTGATTATACTCAGTAGCCCCTCTCCATGTATCTAAATAAAAATATGAACTTTAGGGTCTATCCAGCAGCCTTCCACTCTTGGATCGGGCTTTCCCAGTTGCAGCATCAGCTGGCATGATAACATTTTCATTACTATCATGAGGGGACAGCTAATGTCACCAGGAATGCGGAAGGCACCACAAGAGGAGGAAGAGGCAGGCAAGATATTTTATGGGCGCCTTAGAACTGGCCAGCCTGTCGGAGAGTGCCTGATATCATTCTGATTCTCATTGGACAACTTCCTTATTCCACAATTCTCCACTGCCACAAACATCTGTGACACCCCATCACCTTAGTCACCATTCTGCAAAAAAAAAATGAGGAACACAAGTTTATTTGTTAACATCTGTAACATACAACACATCCAATTTTCAAACAAAACTGAACTATTCACACTTCTGAGTTCGAAGAGTGCTAACCCTACATGTTCCCTCGACATACGCAGTCCTCCTGTATAGTGCTTCTCCAGTGGCGGTACCATTGCTAGTGGAAAGCTGCTGATTGTTACTGGGGGAGGCTGCAGATAATCTTGCTGGAAAGCCTCGACCAGCTTTGGGGCTTGAGAGCTCAGATTGGCACTGCAACAGCAATGTGCATTACCCCCTCCTCAACAGGTACAAAATCACGGATAATTGGAGTCCGATTCCCCATCCACTGTAGCTCTAGGGCGTTGTGCTCCCTCTACCACTTCAAGGACAAGAGGGGAAAGGTAATGTGCTGTCACATCGAGTCACGGTGATTGGAGACTTCCTCAAAGAGAACTACAGTTCCTTCTGCCCATTGCCATACTTTACCATCCACATTATTTTCTTCTCCTTGATCTTGGGCGCAGACTCCAATAGCACTGCTGAGCTTTATATCCCCTGTTCTCAGCCGAGGCCTGAAATGCTGCATGCAGCGATGCCAGTCTGCATGCCAAGAATGGACATCCAATGCACATTTGCGGACTGCAGAAGGTAACTTAAGCGCTTTTGACGCTTTGTCCATTTCCGAGGGTGGTGACAACATGTTGTGAGGAAACACCATAGAACCTCATATTGCATCTCTGAACGTTTAATCTGGCTGTTGACAGCCCAAATGCACTCTGTCAGAATGCACCTGTCACTGAGCAGCAGCAGAGGCCCCACTAGCCGCTCGATTCCAGTAGGATGCTGATAACGTGCAGTGAAGACAATTCATAGGTCTTCAAAGCTCTCCACTGAATCCCTGCCTCATGACTCGCTGAGGGCAGCTCGCTTGCGCTCTAGGGTCAGGATCATAACATGGAAACTCAGCCATGGAATTTTAATGTACCTGATCCTACGTCAACCTTCAGCATCTGACCCCTTCCAGAGCACAGCCTCACTGGCCACAGATGCACAGGATCTGGGGGCAAGCATCAGCGTAATTGCCCTAAGAGCACACATGGAGAATTATGGATCTATGTGAAGCCTGCCCAAGACATTCTGGCAGGAAGGACAGGCACAATCCAGGATCGCCTCAGTCATGTGTCACTGAGTGTGAAGCTGGACCATCACTTTGGCCTGAATACTGCACGAAGAAAAGGGAAGGGGCCCTGCTCTGAGGCACCTGCCTTTACCCTGTGCACGAATCAACGTTTCATATCTGAGTGACAAGAACACTGCTCATCATAACAACGGGACATAGGAAATGCGTATTCTGTGGGATAATTTACAGTAGTGAAGTAGAAGTGAAGGAGGCGCTTGCCCAGGCTCTGCAACTACTTCTCCCTAACCCCTATAACTCTGCCAATACGTATTTGTGGACCCCAAAAGCCAGAGCGAAGGTGGACAGAGCCGGTTGATTGTGACGACCTTGACGGGCAGCCTCTGGAGGGCCGAGACCTGGAGGTTCTTGGCCTACTTTTGCGGACCTGCTGTGTCACAGTGGCACCCTCCTTGGCATATGGAGCTGGAGCTGCTCAGGTCACAGGAAAGCGTAATTCGGATTGGCCGGACAGTCCCGAACTCACCCGAGTGGATAGACCCGGTGGTGTGCATAAACCTATCATCCTCTCCATTGGTGCCTGCAGGAACTTCGCAGATTCATTGGTGCTGTGTGTGTCATTGTGTATGTTTTTGCCTGCCTGTGCATGCGTGTCTGTGTCTGTGTGTATGTGTGTGTGTGTGTGTGTTAACGAACGTCTGTATGTGTGTAAGATAGAGACGGAGAGAGAGGGAGATTCGTCTGTCTGTTCTTATATGTATTACTATGGGAAAGAGCGTGCATTCGTGTGAAGGTTTCTGTGATTGTGGACATTTATGTACGTGTTTGTGCGCCTGTTTCCTGTGTATTGCTGTTTATGTGTGCGTGTGTGGTTTTATGTGCTGTTGTGTAACAGAGAATGTTGGTGAATACTTGTGTGTGTATGAAATATGTCTGTTTATGTGAGCATATTTGTGATTATGTTTGCATCATTTTGTGCTTGAGGATGTGTGCATTCGTATCTGTGTCTGCATTTGAGCGTCTGTGTGTGTACGTCTGTTCCTTTGTTGGTCTGTGTGTGTGGTCTGTTTGTTTGCCTGTGAGTTTTTGAGCCTGAGTTTTTGTGTGTGTTTGCGTGTGTTTTTGTGTTTGAGATAGAGAGAAAGAGCGTTTGTGCGAAACATAGGAGCATCTAAAGATTGAAAATAGGAACAGCAATAGGCCACTCGTCCCATCGAGCCTTCTCCGCCATTCATTATGATCATGGCTGATAATCCAGCTCAATAGCCTGCTTCCGCTTTCTCCCCATATCCTTTGAGCACTTTCACGCCAAAAGCTATATCAAACTTTTTCTTCAAAACATACAATGTTTCGGCCTCAACTACTTTCTACGCTTCCACAGGCTTTCCACTCACTGGGTGAAAACGTCTCTCCTCATCTAAGTTCTAAGTAGTATACGCCGTATCCTCATAATTTGACCCCTAGCTCTGGGCTCACGCACCATCAAGTACTTTCTGCCTGAATCTACCCCGTATAGTCCATTGAGTATTGTACAGGTTCCTATGAGATCCCCCTCATTCATCTGACGTCAAACAAAAATAATCCTACTCAATCTCTCCTCACTTGACAGTCCAGCCATCCCAAGTATCAATCTTGTAAACATTTGCACCAGTCCCTCTATAGCAAGGATTTCCTTCCTTATATAAGGAGATCAAAAATGCACTCAATATTCCAGATGTGGTCTCACCAAGGGCCAGTTTAATTATAGCAATATATCTCTGTTCCTGTACTCGAATTTCCCTCGCTTTGAAAGCGAATATACCGTATGCCTTCTTTACCACCTGCTGCCCCTGCATCCTTACCTTCAGCGACCGGCGTACGAGGGCGCCCGGGCTTTGTAGAAAATTCCCCTTTCTCAATATATAGCTTTTAAGATAACAAACTGCCTTCCTGGTTTGCTGCCAAAATGAAAAACCTCACATTAATCCGCATTATACTGCATCTGCCATGAATTTGCCCAATCGCTCAGCTTGTCCAAAACACACTGAAGTATCTCTGCATCCTTCTCACAGCTCACTATCCCAACCATTTTTGTGTCATATGCAAATGTGGGAATGTTACATTGCATTTTCTCATCGAAATCAATAATACGTATTGTGAATAACTGTGCCCCAACGCCTATCCTTGCAGAGCGCAACTAGACACTGTCTGCCATACGGAGAAAAAAAAATACTTGTTTATTCCTAATCTTTATTCCCTGTCTTTCAACCAGTTTTCTATCCATCCCAACACACTACCTCCAATTGCATGTGTTTTAATTTTACAAGCCAATATATTGTGCTGGACATTGTAGAATGCATTCAAAATGTCTACAAGAAACCAAATGTGCTGAATCCCCCTCATCAACTCTACTAGTTACATTTTCGAAAAATTCCAGTAGATTTGTCAAGTGTGATTTCCGTTTCGTAAATCCATGCTAACTCTGTCCGATTCTGTCACTGTTTTCCAAGTGCTCTGCTATTAAATCGTTTATAATTGACGATAGTATTTTCCCCACTACCGACGTCAGGCTGACTGGTCTATAATTCTCTGTATTCTCTCTGCCTCCGTTTTCAAATAGTCTGGTTACATTAGATGACTTCTAATCTGTGGGAACTGTTCCATAGTCCATAGGACCTCGCAGGATGACCTCCAATGCTTCCATCATTTCTAGGGCACTTCCTTAGCTGCTCTGGGATGTTGATTGTCTGGCCCTGGTGATTAATTGGCGTTCAATAAAATCAATTGTCCTCACACCATTTCCCCACTAATCCTGATTTTTTTCAGTTCTTCATTTAAAAGGTTCCGTGTTCCCAATATTTTCGGTATGTTACTTGTAACCTCCTTTGTGAAGACAGAACCAAAGTGTGTATGTAGTTGATCAGCCATTCATTTGTTTCCTATTATAAATCCCCCTTATTCTGGCTGTAAGGAACCTATATTTGTCTTCAACAAACGTTTTGCTTTCACATCCATATAAATGCTTTTACAAGCAGTTTTAATATTCCCCACAAGCTTTCTGTAGTACTCTATTTCCTCCTACTTAATCATTCACTTGGTCCTCATTTTCTCTACAAAATTTGTTTGCCTCTTCATTGGATGTGTTATTATCTCTAATTTGCTTTGTAAGCCCTGGTTCGGCCACGTTTCCTGTTTCGTTTTTGTGCCAGACAGGAATTACATTTTTTACAGCTCACCTTTGCCGTCTTGGAATGTTTGTCACTGCTTATCCACTTTCATCCCAATCAATTAACCTCAGCTCGCGTCTCACAACATTGTAGTTTCCTTTACTAATGTGCAGGCTCTTAGTATCAGACTCACCAACGTCACTCTTCATCTTGATGCATATTTCTAACATTATATGGTCGCTCATACCCAAGGGGCTTCGCACAACTAGGTTGCCAATTATTAATTTTTCGTTACAAAATACCCAGGCTGTGGTGGCCTGACGCCTAGCTGGTTCCTTAACATATTTGTACAGAAAAAAACATCCCGTATACACACCAGGATTTATTCCTTTACGGTTTTGTTACTAATTTGGTTTATCCAATCTCTATGCATGTTAACGTTAACCATAATTGCAGATTTTCCTTTAATGAATGCGTCCCTAAGTCCCTGTTTAATCACATTCACATCAGCCCTCCAGGTTGGGGGCCTGTATTTAAATCCCGCTAACTTTTTTTGCCCCTTTGTGATTCTCATTTTTTACCATACAGGTTCCACAGCGTTGGAGCTAATATCTTTCCTCACTATTGTGTTTATTTCCACTTTAACCAGCAATGCAACCCCACCTCTTTTTGTTTTCTGTCACACCTTCCTAAACACTGAATACTCCTGGATGTTCAGTTCTCATCCCTGTTCTCCCGGCAGCCATGTGACCTTAATCACGGCTACTTCAGACCTGCTTACATCTATTTGCGTGGTTAATTCATCCGTGTTATTGCGAATGTTAGTGGGGTGGTGATAATAGCATACGGGACACTTGCCTTTATCAATTGGGGCATAGATTTGAAAAGTCGGGGCGTCATGTTGGAGTTGTATAGAACCTTTGTGAGGTCTCAGCTGAAGTGCTGTGTGCTTTTCTGGTCGCCAAATCATTGGAAGGATGTGATTGCACTCGATGGCGTGCAGAGGAGATTGACCAGGATGTTGCCTGCGATGAAAGGTTTAAGTTATGAAGTGAGGTTCCATTGAATTGTTTTGTTTTCATTCGAGCAGAGAAGACTGAGGGGCGACCTGATCGAGATGTACAAAATTATGAGGGGCATGAACAGAGTGGATAAGGAACTGCTGTTCCCCTTTTTTGAAGGGTCAGTCACAAGGAAACTCATGTTCAAGATGAGGGGGAGGAGGTTTAGGGGGGATGTAAGGTAAAAACTTTTTACCCAGAGGGTGGTGACGGTCGGGAATGCACTGCCTGGGAGGGTGGTGCAGGCGATTTGCCTCACATCATTTAGAAGCAACTGAATGAGCACTTGGCACGTCATATCGTTCCATGCTGTTGGCCATTTGGTGCTAAATGGGATAGGGTACGTAGGGCAGGATTTTCTCACGTGTCGGTGCAGACTCGATGTGCCAAATGTCATTTTCTGCATTGCAATTATTTGATTCTGTCATTCTGTGTGAAAGCTCCTCTCACCAGGTCGCCGAACCTTCACGCTTGCCTTTGTTAAAATTAATTGTCACGTTCCCACTGTATTTCAGTGAGGCCCTATTTAAGTCTTGCCCTTGATTTATCTGCCTCTCACTTTTCTTAATCCATTTTCTATCTTTTGTTCTTGTCCTTCAATCACCCTCCTCTGACTCATTGCATTGGTTCCCATCCCCCTGATATTTTAGTTTAAACTATCCCCAACCTCTTTAACAAATATTCCCGATAGGACATCTCTCCTGCCCATCTGTAACCCTTTAAGTTTGTATTGGTCCCAACTCTCCCAGAACAGGTTCCAATGCCCCAGGAACCTGATACACTCGCCCTAATACCATCTCTTCAGCCACGTATTCATTCTATATATCCTGCTATTTCTACTCTGATTTTCACTGATAATAATCCTGAGATCACTATATTTGAGGTCCTTTTTTCAACTTATTTCATAACTCCCTACATTCTGCTTTTAGAACCTAATCCCTTTCTTGCCTATGTCCGTTGCACCAATGTGTACCACGAAAACTGGCTGTCCTTACTATCCCTTCAGAATATCCTGTAGCCGCTCTGAGACGTCTTTGACCCCAGCATCAGGGGGGCAACATATCATCCTGGAGTTTCGTTTGCGGTCACATAAACACCAATCTATTCCACCTTACAATGGAATCCCCAATAACTATTGCATTCCAAGACATTTTGCTTCTCCGCTGGGCTTCTGAGCCAAACGTGGTGCAATGATTCTGCCTGCTGCTGCTTTCCCCTAAGAGCCCATATGCTCAACAGTATCCAAAACGGTACAACTGTTTTGCAGGGGAATAGCAACAGGATATTCCGGCACTGCCTGCCTAGCTCCCTTGCTCTGACTGGTGGTCAACCATTCCTATTCTGCCTGCGAAGCCTTAGCCTGCGGTGTGACCACATCTTAAGAGGTGCTATCCACAATTATCTCCGCCTCGCTGATGCTCCACAGCGTACATAGTCGTGGCTCATGCTCATTAACGTGGGCTTCCAGGAAGAGCATCTGGAGATACTGCCCGCATACATGCTGGGCCCCAGGATTCGTAATGTTGCAGGCTTTCCATTAAGCAGGAGGTGCACCATGGCTTAGAGGCCTCCTGCCATGACGTGTCCCTTCAAATTAAATTACTTTTTTTGGATTGGACTTAATATCAAATATTATCAATTGATCTAGGGCCCTGCCACCCTGCTCCTCGCTGTTACAGAAAATGGACCTTACAAACGATGAACCACAAAATAAGATCTTAGAATCTATGAGCGAGAAAAGCAGTAAATACTTAACAAAACATGCTCACGGTGCTCAAAGGATCGGTTTGTTCCCTTCTCACCGAACCCCCTCAGTCATTAACTGTAACTTCTGCACTCTGCTGCAGCCCAAAGCAGCACTCTAGTGTACACAAAATCAGCGCTTTAAGATGGCCTGTTTTTATGCTCTCTGAACTTGGCATCTAAAAAAACTGTTTCAGTCAGGTATCTAATTAAATAGCTCGAGCTGCAAGCAGTGCCTGTATAAACAGTTTTTTAATGTTGGCCGAAAACTCACCTGCTTCCTCCCCAAACAGCATTTTTTAGTTCATTACTAAATTAAAGTAAGCATAGTCGTCAGATAGAAATTAGTCTTAAGTTCCTTCAGTAAGCAAACTGCAACTTAAGCACTCTAGTACAGTACAAAGCAGCACTCCGTGTGTGGCAGTGTGTGTGTATGTGTGTGTGTGTGTCACTTTGTGTTTTGTTGTGTGCATGTGCGTGCTCATGTGACAGTGTTTAAGAGAGGATGAGAGAGCGCTTGAGTGTGTATGTACGTCAGCCTGTGACTGTGCCTGTATGTATGGAAGCAGAAGGGCGTGCTCCTGCATGTGTAAAAGTGCATGCAGCTCCATGTATTTAACTTTGTGTTGGTGTGTGTGTTTACCTGGTGTGTGTGTTTGAAAGTTTGTGTTTTTCTGAGTAAGTGTCTATACGTGCTTGACATTACCTCTGTGTGTATTTGTGCCTTTATGTTTGTCTGAGTATGAGTGTGTATCCGTGTGAAGTATGAGTGTCTATCCGTGTGATCTTCTATATTTCATGTGTTTCATGTTGTGTTGGTGTGTGTGTGTGTGTGTGTGTGTGTGTGTTTGTTTGTGTGTGTGTGTGTGTGTTTGACCGAACATGTATGTGCATTTGTGATGTTATGTTTATGTGAGTTTGGGTGCATCCATGTGATCTTCTGTATTTGTCAGTCTCTGTGTGCGTGCATGTTTATGTCTGTCTGCTATTCACTGTGTGAAACTGAGTGCCTGTGTGTCTGAGCGAACGACTTCGTGTGTGTATGTTTGTGCACGTGTGTGCCCATGTGATTTGGATTGAGGGTGCAAATGTCTTTCTCTGTGCATGTGTGTGTTTCTCTATCTACGCCAGCATTTATATACCAACCCTAATTGCCCTTGGCGAGAGCTTGTGTGTTCCTGTGTGCGTGTCTGTGTGTGTATGTTTGCTTGTGTGTGTGCATGTGATTGTGTGTTTGTATGTGCCTAAGTGTGCCTGTTTCTGTGTACGTGTTTGTGTGTGTACATGTCTGACTGCATGTCCGTGTGTCTGCATGTACTTCACTGCATGTGTTTGTGTCTGTGTTTGCATGTTTGTGTGTGTGTGTGTATTTGTGTTTCATGCATGTGATTAATTGTGTGAATGAGCGTGAGTGCATGTTTGCATGTACATGAATGTGAGTGGGGTGTGTGTGGTTCCATTTGTTTCTGTTTGTGTGTGTCTTTTTATCTGTGTCTGCATCTGCGTGTTCATGAACGCGCGTTTGTGTAAGAGAAAGCAAAACAGAGAGAGTGTTTACCTGTGAATATTATTGCATTTTTGAGTGCATGCGTTTGTGTGAAAGTTTCTCTGTGCATAAAAGTTTATGTGTGTATTTGTGTTCCTGTTTTAATTTGCTTCTCTTTTTGTATGTTTTTCTGTGTGACTGTGTGTCAGAGATTCTTTCTGAGATTTGCTCTGTGTGTGCATATTACTATGTCTGTTTCTGTAATTATATATGTGAGTATGTGCGCATCTTTATGCACGTGGCTTTGTATCAATCGATATATGTGCTCGTGGAATTGTGAGTGTGCGTGTGTGTGTGAGACTCTGTGTGTGTGCGTGCCTGTGTGCCATGTGTATGTTTTTGTATGTTAGTGTGTGTGTGAGAGAGAGGGAGTTGATGTGACAGCTTGAGCGTGAACGTCAGTGCATCTTTCGTTGTGTGCATGTATGCAAGAGTGTATACGAGGGGATGAACAATGCTGGAGTGTGTGGGTGCCACTGCTTGAGACAGTGAATGAATGTGTGCGTGCAATTGGGATTGTCCCTGCATGTGAGCCTTTCAGTTTGCATTTGTGTCCTTGTGCGCTTGTGTACTTGTCTGTGCATGTGTGTGTGAGTGTGTGTATGTGTGTGTTTCTTTTGCGTATATCAATGAGTTTGTGTCTGCTTGTGTGGGTTTGTGAGTTTATGTCTTTGTGTGAATGTGCATAACTTTGTGAGTTTCTGAGGCTGTGTGTCTGAGTGGTTTTGCTTGAGTGAGTTTCTGTTTATACTGTGTTATCGTGTGTGTTTCTGTTTATGTGAGCGTTTGTCGGTGTTTTTGGCTGTCCCTGTGCGCGTCTGAGAGAGTGCTTGTGAGAGTTTACCTGTGTGTTTCCGGGTGTGTGTGTGTCGGCGTCTGTGTGTGTGTGTATTAATGAGAGAGAGAGAGAGGGAGAGTAAGTGAATTATGTATGCGGGTGGTAGTAACGGCATGTGTGATAGTCAGTTTGATTCTTTATGTGTGCCTGTTCATTTTTTGTATGTGTACGTATCGGCCTGTGTATATCTAAGTGTGTTTATGAGATTGAGTGTGTCTATGTGCATCTGTGTTGGAGAGTCTTTGCATGTGTGTGTGCCTGTGTGTGCGTGGGTGGGATTGCTTGTTTGCATGTGCATATGCGGGTGAGAGAGAGTCTGTGACTTAGTGTGTGTGTGTGTGTGTGTGTGTGTGTGTGTGTGTCTGTGTGTGAAAGTTTAAGTGTGTGTTTGTGTGCATGTCTTTATGTGTTGCTCCTTGTGTGCTTCCATATGTAATTCTTTTCGTTTGTGTGTCAAAGAGTGTTGGTGAGAGTTTTTCTTTGAGTACATGTAATTGTGTCTGTTACTGTAACTAAGTGTGTGAGTTTGTGTGCACCTTTATGCATGGGGGTATATGAGCATCCATATGGGTGTCTTTGGGTTTGTGTGTGTGTGTTGTGTTGTGTTGTGTGTGTGTGTGTATGTGTGTGTATACGTGTATGTATTCACATGTGTTTTTCGGTGAATTGAATTGAGTATGTGATTGACTTTGTGTGCGCATGTCTGTGTGACTGCATTAGTGTGCGCACACATATGTAATTTTTTGTGTGTCTATGAGTTTCTCTGTTCTCCGTTGTGTGTTTGTGTATTGGATTGAGTCTGTCAGTGAATTTGCCTTTGCATGCGTGTGTTTATGTCCACATGTGCTTGAGTGTGTGTGTATGTGCGTGCGTGCATTTGTCTGACTCTGTGTGTGTGATTGAGAGAGAGAGACGGAGTGTTCATTTGTGTGTGTCAATGTATGAGTGAGTTTTTCAAATTATTTTTTTCGTATAAGGACTTCGCTGGCTGGGTCACCAATTTATTCCCATGCCTTAACGCCCTTAAGACGTGCCTGTATTTTGGCGTGTTTCTGTGTTTGAGCATGTGTGTGCTTGTTTCTGTGTGTGTGAATATGCCTGTCCATATGTGTATGCATGTGAGTGTTATGTAGGTTTCTATTAGAATAAGTGTGTCTTTGTGTGTGTGTGTGTATGTTCGTGTGTCCACGCGTGTCTGTCTGTGTGTGCTAGAGAGTTTGTGAGTTTGGGTTGTTTGTGTGAGTTTCTTTATATGTGAATCATTGTACCCTTTTGTTTGCTTATGTGAAGGTTGTGTTTGTGTGCGTGCGTGTGTGCATGTAAAATTTTGCGTTTGTGCACTTGCGTGTTTCTCAAAATGTGTTTGTGTGTGTGTGTACAAGTGTGTGTGTTTGATCTTTTGCTACTTTTTGAGCAATGTGTGTTTCGCTGTCTATACCAGCACTTATAACTCGCCCCTTGTTGCCCTTGACAAATTCTTGTGTCTTTCTGTGTGTATGTGCGTACATTTGATCTTGTCTTTGCATGTGATTGTGTTATTGTTTGTGTGCCTAATTGTGTGCCTGTTTCTGTGTATTTGTTTGTGTGTCTGCATGTGTGTGTGTATGTGAGCGTATGTCTGTCTGCTTCAGTGCATGCGTGTCTGTCTGTGTTTGAATGTGCATGTGTATTTGTGTTTCTTGGATGGAATTATTTGTGTGAATAAGCGTGAGCGCATCTGTGAGGGCGCATTAATTCGAGTTTGTGTGTTTGTTACTGTGTGCTTATTTTTGTGTGGCTGTGAATGTTTGTCTGCGTGTGTGTCCCTGAAAGTGTGTTTGTGTGCGTGAGAGAGAGAAAGGGAGAGAGAGAGAGAGAGAGAGAAAGCGTTTTCCTGTGAGTACTACTGTGTGCATTTGTGCGAAAGTTTCTGTGTATGAAATTTTCTGAGTATGTTTGTGTGATTATATTAACGTGTTTCTCCTTGTGTGTGCACGTGTGTTATTTCTGTGCATTTGTGTCAAAGAGAGTATGTGAAAATGTTTATATGTGTGCCTTTTACTGTGGCTGTTTCTGTAATAATGTGAGTATATTTGCACCTTTATGCACGTGATTATGTGTGCGTCCGTATGGGTGTTTGTGTAACTTTGTGTGTGTGTGTAAGACTCTGTGTGTTCATGCCTGTGCTTTCGTGTGTATCTTTATGGGTGAGTGAGAGACAAATAAAGACAATTTGTTTGACAGCTTGCTTATGAGTGTCAGTGCATTTTTTGGTGTGGGCATGTGTGTGAGAGTGCATACAAGAGGATGAGATAATGATTGACATTGTGTGTCCGTCTGCATGAGGCTGTGTGTATGTATGTTTGTGTGCATTTGGGTTTGCCCCTGCATGTGAGTCTTGCACTTTGTGTGTCTGTGTGCATGTATGGGTATTTCTCTTTGCATCTGTGTGTGTCTGTCTGTTTGTTTCTGTACCTGTGCACATCTGAGAGAGTGTTTGTTAGAGTATGTCTGTGTGATTGTTTCTGTGTGCGTGCCGGCGTGTGCGTGTGTGTGTTAATGAGAGTGAGAGAAAGTGAGTGAGAGAGGGAGAGAATGATCTTTGTGTATGGCTGTTACGGACAGTATGCTAGTCAGTTTGATGCTGTATGTTTGCCTGTTCATTCTTTGTATGTGTACTATTGTATTTGCATATATCTATGTGTGAGTTTGAGATTGCCTGTGTGTATGTACATTTGCGTGGGAGAGATTCTATGCATGTGTGAGTGCATGTGTGTGATTTTGAGTGTGAGTGTATTTCCGTATGCTTGTGTTTGTTTAGCTGTGGAATCCTGTGTGATTGCTTGTGGGTGTATGCGTGTTACTGTGTGCAGCTGTATGGGCTGCTTATGGGTATCTGCGTCTGTGCATGCATGTTTGTGTGCATAAGTGAGCCTGTGTGTGTGTCTGTGTTCTTGAGTCCATGTGTGAGTTTGAGGTGTGTGCCTGTGTGTGAGTCCATGTGTGAGATTTTGTATGGGCGTATGTGTGTACACAAATGACTGTGTGTTGGCGTATGCACTTCTTGTGCTTCAGTGCGCCTGTTTCTTCTGTGCATATGCGTGCCAGTTTGATTTGTGCCTGTGTGCGAGTCCGTATGTGTATCCGTGTGTGCATCTATCTCTGTGTCAGTGTGTGGCTCCGTGTGTGGGTGTGTGTCTGTGAGTCTGTGCACACGTGCGTGCGTGTGTGTCTGAGTACATGTGCGTGTGCGTGATTCTGTGTGCCCGTGCCTATGTGTGGGTGTTTGTGTGCGCATGCACGTGCGTGTGTGACTCTGACTGTGAGCATGACTCTGCGCGTGTGCTTCAGCGCCTCTGTGCTTGCATGCCCTTGTGCTTATGCATTCCTGTGTGCATGTGTGTGTGCGTAACTGTGCTTGAGTGTGTTTATGCATGTGAATGTGTATGTGTGTCTGTCCGTGTGTGTGTGTGCATGCACGTGTGCATCTGTGTGCATATGTGTACGTGTGTGAGCATGTATGCGTGCATGCATGTGTGAGTGTGCGTATGTGAGAGCGTGTGTGAAAGTGAGAGAGGGAGATAGAGAGAAAGCAAGTGACAGAATGATGCTGTGCGAGTTTTTCAGTCAGCGTGTTAGTCTGTTTGATTCTGTAAGTGTGCCTGTAAATTTTTTGAATTTGTACACATCAGTCTGTCTATTGTTGTGTGTGGGGGATTGCGTGCCTCCATCTGTGTCTGTGGGTGAGAGAGAGAGCGTGACTATGTGCAAGTGTGTGTGTATATGTGTGCGTCTGCATATGTGAATCTTTCTGTCCTTATATGATACCAGGTGATAGTGTGTGTGTTGGGTCCATGTGAGTCTATGTGTGTGTGTTTCTGTGTGAGTCTCTGTGTGTGTGTATGTCTGTGTGTGTGTCTGTGTAACTGTGTGCAGGGGTGTGCGCTTCTTGTGTGTCAGTGCATCTGTGCACGCATAGCTGTGTGTATGTTTGCGTGTGTATGCCTTTGTGTGAACCTATGTGTGTGTGTTTGCGCGTGTAAGAGAGAGAGAAACTGTGTTTGCGAGACAGCGAGTGTGTGTGCGTCGTTGCATGTTTCACTGCGTGGATGTGTGCGTTCATGTGATTGTGTGTAAGATGG
>NW_027597580.1:0-74123 GCF_964194155.1 Cetorhinus maximus
GCCCCGCATTGATCACACACTCCAGCCCCACAGTGATAACACACTCCAGCCCCGTAGTGATCACACACTCCAGCCCCGCAGTGATCACACACTCCAACCCCGCAGTGATCACACACTCCAGCCCCGCAGTGAGAACACAGTCCAGCCCCGCAGTGATCACACACTCCAGCCCCGCAGTGATCACACACTCCAGCCTCGCAGTGATAACACACTCCAGCCCCGCAGTGATCACACACTCCATCCCCGCAATGTTTACACACTCCATCCCCGCAGTGATAACACACTCCAGCCCCGCAGTGATAACACACTCCAGCCACGCAGTGATCACACACTCCAGCCCCGCAGTGATAACATATTCCAGCCCCGCAGTGATAACACACTCCAGCCCCTCAGTGATAACACACTCCATCCCCGCAGTGATAACACACTGCAGCCCCGCAGTGATAACACACTCCAGCCCCGCAGCGATAACACACTCCAGCCCCGCAGTGATCACACACTCCAGCCCCGCAGTGATAACACACTCCAGCCCCGCAGTGATCACACACTCCAGCCCCGCAGTGATAACACACTCCAGCCCCGCATTGATCATACATTCCAGCCCCGCAGTGATAACACACTGCAGCCCCGCAGTGATCTCACACTCCAGCCCCGCAGTGATCACACGCTCCAGCCCCGCAGTGATCACACACTCCAGCCCTGCATTGATCACACATTCCAGCCCCGCAGTGATAACACACACCAGCCCCGCAGTGATCACACAGTCCAGCCCCGCAGTGATCACACGCTCCAGCCCCGCAGTGATCACACACTCCAGCCCCGCAGTGATCACACACTTCAGCCCCGCATTGATCACACATTCCAGCCCCGCAGTGATAACACACTCCTGCCCCGCAGTGATCACACATTCCAGCCCCGCAGTGATAACACACTCCAGCCCCGCAGTGACAACTCACTCCAGCCCCGCAGTGATCGCACACTCCAGCCCCGCAGTGATAACACACTCCAGCCCCGCAGTGATAACACACTTCAGCCCCGCAGTGATCTCACACTCCAGCCCTGCAGTGATAACACACTCCAGCCCCGCAGTGATCACACACTCCAGCCCAGCAGTGATAACACACTCCATCCCCGCAGTGACCACACACTCCAGCCCCGCAGTGATCACACACTCCATCCCCGCAGTGAGAACACACTCCAGCCCCGATGTGATGCCTCACTCCAGCCCCGCAGTGATCACACACTCCAGCCCCTGAATAATCACACACTCCAGCCCCTCAATAATCACACACTCCAGCCCCTGAATAATCACACACTCCAGCCCCTCAATAATCACACATTCCAGCCCCTCAATAATCACACACTCCAGCCCCGCAGTAATCACACACTCCAGCCCCGCAGTGATCACACACTCCAGCCCCGCAGTGATCACACACTCCAGCCCCGCAGTGATAACACACTCCAGCCCCGCAGTGATCACACACTCCAGCCCCTGAATAATCACACACTCCAGCCCCTCAATAATCACACACTCCAGCCCCTCAATAATCACACACTCCAGCCCCTCAATAATCACACACTCCAGCCCCTGAATAATCACACAGTCCAGCCCCTTAATAATCACAAACTCCAGCCACTCAATAATCACACACTCCAGCCCCTCAATAATCTCACACTCCAGCCCCACAGTGATAACACACTCCAGCCCCGCAGTGATAACACACTCCTGCCCCGCAGTGATAACACACTCCAGCCCAGCAGTGATAACACACTCCAGCCCCGCAGTGATAACACACTCCAGCTCCCCAGTGATCACACACTCCAGCCCCGCAATGATCACACACTCCAGCCCCGCAGTGATAACACACTCCAGCCCCGCAATGATCGCACACTCCAGCCCCGCAGTGATAACACACTCCAGCCCCCCAGTGATAACACACTCCAGCCCAGCAGTGATCTCACACTCCATCCCCGCAGTGACCACACACTCCAGCCCCGCAGTGATCACACACTCCAGCCCCGCAGTGATCACACACTCCAGCCCAGCAGTGATCACACACTCCAGCCCAGCAGTGATAACACACTCCATCCCCGCAGTGACCACACACTCCAGCCCCGCAGTGACCACACACTCCAGCCCCGCAGTGATCACACACTCCATCCCCGCTGTGAGAACACACTCCAGCCCCGATGTGATGCCTCACTCCAGCCCCGCAGTGATCACACACTCCAGCCCCTGAATAATCACACACTCCAGCCCCTCAATAATCACACACTCCAGCCCCTGAATAATCACACACTCCAGCCCCTCAATAATCACACATTCCAGCCCCTCAATAATCACACACTCCAGCCCCGCAGTAATCACACACTCCAGCCCCGCAGTAATCACACACTCCATCCCCGTAGTGATAACACACTCCAGCCCCGCAGTGATAACACACTCCAGCCCCGCAGTGATAACACACTCCAGCCCCGCAGTGATTACACACTCCAGCCCCGCCTTGATAACACACTCCAGCCCCGCTGAGATAACACACACCAGCCCCGCAGTGATCACACACTCCAGTACCGCAGTGATAACACACTCCAGCCCGGCAGTGATCACACACTCCAGCCTCGCAGTGATCACACAGTCCTGACCCGCAGTGATAACACACTCCAGCTCTGCAGTGATAATACACTCCAGCCCCGCAGTGATCACACACTCCAGCCCCGCAGTGATCACACACTCCAGCCCCGCAGTGATAACACACTCCAGCCCCGCATTGATCACACACTCCAGCCCCACAGTGATAACACAGTCCAGCCCCGTAGTGATCACACACTCCAGCCCCGCAGTGATCACACACTCCAACCCCGCAGTGATCACACACTCCAACCCCGCAGTGATCACACACTCCAGCCCCGCAGTGACAACTCACTCCAGCCCCGCAGTGATCGCACACTCCAGCCCCGCAGTGATAACACACTCCAGCCCCGCAGTGATAACACACTTCAGCCCCGCAGTGATCACACACTCCAGCCCCGCAGTGAACACACACTCCAGCCTCGCAGTGATAACACACTCCAGCCCCACAATGATCACACACTCCATCCGCGCAATGTTGACACACTCCATCCCCGCAGTGATAACACACTACAGCCTCGCAGTGATAACACACTCCAGCCCCGCAGTGATCACACACTCCATCCCCGCAATGTTTACACACTCCATCCCCGCAGTGATAACACACTCCATCCCCGCAGTGACCACACACTCCAGCCCCGCAGTGAGAACACACTCCAGCCCCGCAGTGATCACACACTCCAGCCCAGCAGTGATAACACACTCCATCCCCGCAGTGACCACACACTCCAGCCCCGCAGTGACCACACACTCCAGCCCCGCAGTGATCACACACTCCATCCCCTCAGTGAGAACACACTCCAGCCCCGATGTGATGCCTCACTCCAGCCCCGCAGTGATCACACACTCCAGCCCCGCAGTGCGAACACAGTCCAGCCCCGCAGTGATCACACACTCCAGCCCCGCAGTGATCACACACTCCAGCCTCGCAGTGATAACACACTCCAGGCCCACAATGATCACACACTCCATCCGCGCAATGTTGACACACTCCATCCCCGCAGTGATAACACACTCCAGCCTCGCAGTGATAACACACTACATCCTCGCAGTGATAACACACTACAGCCTCGCAGTGATAACACACTCCAGCCTCGCAGTGATAACACACTACAGCCTCGCAGTGATAACACACTCCAGCCCCGCAGTGATCACACACTCCATCCCGCAATGTTTACACACTCCATCCCCGCAGTGATAACACACTCCAGCCCCGCAGTGATAACACACTCCAGCCACGCAGTGATCACACACTCCAGCCCCGCAGTGATAACATATTCCAGCCCCGCAGTGATAACACACTCCAGCCCCTCAGTGATAACACACTCCATCCCCGCAGTGATAACACACTGCAGCCCCGCAGTGATAACACACTCCAGCCCCGCAGCGATAACACACTCCAGCCCCGCAGTGATCACACACTCCAGCCCCGCAGTGATAACACACTCCAGCCCCGCAGTGATCACACACTCCAGCCCCGCAGTGATAACACACTCCAGCCCCGCATTGATCATACATTCCAGCCCCGCAGTGATAACACACTGCAGCCCCGCAGTGATCACACACTCCAGCCCCGCAGTGATCACACGCTCCAGCCCCGCAGTGATCACACACTCCAGCCCTGCATTGATCACACATTCCAGCCCCGCAGTGATAACACACACCAGCCCCGCAGTGATCACACAGTCCAGCCCCGCAGTGATCACACGCTCCAGCCCCGCAGTGATCACACACTCCAGCCCCGCAGTGATCACACACTTCAGCCCCGCATTGATCACACATTCCAGCCCCGCAGTGATAACACACTCCTGCCCCGCAGTGATCACACGTTCCAGCCCCGCAGTGATAACACACTCCAGCCCCGCAGTGACAACTCACTCCAGCCCCGCAGTGATCGCACACTCCAGCCCCGCAGTGATAACACACTCCAGCCCCGCAGTGATAACACACTTCAGCCCCGCAGTGATCTCACACTCCAGCCCTGCAGTGATAACACACTCCAGCCCCGCAGTGATAACACACTCCAGCCCAGCAGTGATAACACACTCCATCCCCGCAGTGACCACACACTCCAGCCCCGCAGTGATCACACACTCCATCCCCGCAGTGAGAACACACTCCAGCCCCGATGTGATGCCTCACTCCAGCCCCGCAGTGATCACACACTCCAGCCCCTGAATAATCACACACCCCAGCCCCTGAATAATCACACACTCCAGCCCCTCAATAATCACACATTCCAGCCCCTCAATAATCACACACTCCAGCCCCGCAGTAATCACACACTCCAGCCCCGCAGTGATCACACACTCCAGCCCCGCAGTGATCACACACTCCAGCCCCGCAGTGATCACACACTCCAGCCCCTCAATAATCACACACTCCAGCCCCTCAATAATCACACACTCCAGCCCCTCAATAATCACATACTCCAGCCCCTCAATAATCACACACTCCAGCCCCTGAATAATCATACAGTCCAGCCCCTTAATAATCACAAACTCCAGCCACTCAATAATCACACGCTCCAGCCCCTCAATAATCTCACACTCCAGCCCCACAGTGATAACACACTCCAGCCCCGCAGTGATAACACACTCCTGCCCCGCAGTGATAACACACTCCAGCCCAGCAGTGATAACACACTCCAGCCCCGCAGTGATAACACACTCCAGCTCCCCAGTGATCACACACTCCAGCCCCGCAATGATCACACACTCCAGCCCCGCAGTGATAACACACTCCAGCCCAGCAGGTATTACACACTCCAGCCCCGCAGTGATCACACACTCCAGCCCCGCAGTCATCACACACTCCAGCCCGGCAGTGATAACACAATCCAGCCCCACAGTGATCACACACTCCAGCCCCGCACTGTTTACACACTCGAGCCCCAGAGTGATAACACACTCCAGCTCCCCAGTGATAACACACTCCAGCACCGCAGTGAGAACACACTCCAGCCTCGCAGTGATCCCACACTCCAGCCACGCAGTGATAACACACTCCAGCCCCGCAGTGATAACACACTCCAGCTCCGCAGTGATAACACACTCCAGCCCCGAAGTGATCACACACTCCAGCCACGCAGTGATCACACACTCCAGCCCCGCAGTGATAACACACTCCAGCCCCGCAGTGATCACACACTCCAGCCCCGCAGTGATAACACACTCCAGCCCCGCAGTGATCACACACTCCAGCCCCGCAGTGATAACACACTCCAGCCCCGCAGTGATCACCCACTCCAGCCCCGCAGTGATAACACACTCCAGCCCCGCAGTGATCACACACTTCAGCCCCGCAGTGAAAACTCAGTCCAGCCCCGCAGTGATAACACACTCCAGCCCCGCAATGATAACACACTCCAGCCCCGCAGTGATCACACACTCCAGCCCCGCAGTGATAACACACTCCAGCCCTGTAGCGATCACGCACTCCAGCCCTGCTTTGATAACACACTCCAGCCCCGCAGTGATCACACACTCCAGCCCCGCAGTGATCACACACTCCAGGCCCGCAGTGATCACACACTCCAGCCCCGCAGTGATAACACACTCCAGCCCCGCATTGATCACACATTCCAGCCCTGCAGTGATAACACACTCAAGCCCCGCAGTGATCACACACTCCAGCCCCGCAGTGATCACACTCTCCAGCCCCGCAGTGATCACACACTCCAGCCCCGCAGTGAGAACACAGTCCAGCCCCGCAGTGATCACACACTCCAGCCCCGCAGTGATCACACACTCCAGCCCCGCAGCGATAACACACTCCAGCCCCGCAGTGATCACACACTCCAGCCCCGCAGTGATAACACACTCCAGCCCCGCATTGATCATACATTCCAGCCCCGCAGTGATAACACACTGCAGCCCCGCAGTGATCACACACTCCAGCCCCGCAGTGATCACACACTCCAGCCCTGCATTGATCACACATTCCAGCCCCGCAGTGATAACACACACCAGCCCCGCAGTGATCACACAGTCCAGCCCCGCAGTGATCACACGCTCCAGCCCCGCAGTGATCACACACTTCAGCCCCGCATTGATCACACATTCCAGCCCCGCAGTGATAACACACTCCTGCCCCGCAGTGATCACACATTCCAGCCCCGCAGTGATAACACACTCCAGCCCCGCAGTGACAACTCACTCCAGCCCCGCAGTGATCGCACACTCCAGCCCCGCAGTGATAACACACTCCAGCCCCGCAGTGATAACACACTTCAGCCCCGCAGTGATCTCACACTCCAGCCCTGCAGTGATAACACACTCCAGCCCCGCAGTGATCACACACTCCAGCCCAGCAGTGATAACACACTCCATCCCCGCAGTGACCACACACTCCAGCCCCGCAGTGATCACACACTCCATCCCCGCAGTGAGAACACACTCCAGCCCCGATGTGATGCCTCACTCCAGCCCCGCAGTGATCACACACTCCAGCCCCTGAATAATCACACACTCCAGCCCCTCAATAATCACACACTCCAGCCCCTGAATAATCACACACTCCAGCCCCTCAATAATCACACATTCCAGCCCCTCAATAATCACACACTCCAGCCCCGCAGTAATCACACACTCCAGCCCCGCAGTGATCACACACTCCAGCCCCGCAGTGATCACACACTCCAGCCCCGCAGTGATAACACACTCCAGCCCCGCAGTGATCACACACTCCAGCCCCTGAATAATCACACACTCCAGCCCCTCAATAATCACACACTCCAGCCCCTCAATAATCACACACTCCAGCCCCTCAATAATCACACACTCCAGCCCCTGAATAATCACACAGTCCAGCCCCTTAATAATCACAAACTCCAGCCACTCAATAATCACACACTCCAGCCCCTCAATAATCTCACACTCCAGCCCCACAGTGACAACACACTCCAGCCCCGCAGTGATAACACACTCCTGCCCCGCAGTGATAACACACTCCAGCCCAGCAGTGATAACACACTCCAGCCCCGCAGTGATAACACACTCCAGCTCCCCAGTGCTCACACACTCCAGCCCCGCAATGATCACACACTCCAGCCCCGCAGTGATAACACACTCCAGCCCTGCAGTGAATACACAGTCCAGCACCGCAGTGATCACACACTCCAGCCCCGCAGTGATCACACACTCCAGCCCCGCAGTAATAACACACTCAAGCCCCGCAGTGATCACACACTCCAGCCCCGCAGTGATCACACACTCCAGCCCCGCAGTGATAACACACTCCAGCCCCGCAGTGATCACACACTCCAAACCCCCATTGATCACACACTCCAGCCCCGCAGTGATAACACACTACAGCCCTGCAGTGATAACACACTCCAGCCCCGCAGTGATCACACTCTCCAGCCCGGCAGTAATCACACACTCCAGCCCCGCAGTAATCACACACTCCAGCCCCGCAGTGATCACACACTCCAGTACCGCAGTGATAACACACTCCAGCCCCGCAGTGATAACACACTCCAGCCCCGCAGAGATAACACACACCAGCCCCGCAGTGATCACACACTCCAGTACCGCAGTGATAACACACTCCAGCCCGGCAGTGATCACACACTCCAGCCTCGCAGTGATCACACAGTCCTGACCCGCAGTGATAACACACTCCAGCCCTGCAGTGATAATACACTCCTGCCCCGCAGTGATCACACACTCCAGCCCCGCAGTGATCACACACTCCAGCCCCGCAGTGATCACACACTCCAGCCCCGCAGTGATAACACACTCCAGCCCCGCATTGATCACACATTCCAGCCCTGCAGTGATAACACACTCAAGCCCCGCAGTGATCACACACTCCAGCCCCGCAGTGATCACACTCTCCAGCCCCGCAGTGATCACACACTCCAGCCCCGCAGTGAGAACACAGTCCAGCCCCGCAGTGATCACACACTCCAGCCCCGCAGTGATCACACACTCCAGCCTCGCAGTGATAACACACTCCATCCGCGCAATGTTGACACACTCCATCCCCGCAGTGATAACACACTCCAGCCTCGCAGTGATAACACACTACAGCCTCGCAGTGATAACACACTCCAGCCCCGCAGTGATCACACACTCCATCCCCGCAATGTTTACACACTCCATCCCCGCAGTGATAACACACTCCAGCCTCGCAGTGATAACACACTCCAGCCCCGCAGTGATCACACACTCCAGCCACGCAGTGATCAAACACTCCAGCCCCGCAGTGATAACACATTCCAGCCCCGCAGTGATAACACACTCCAGCCCCTCAGTGATAACACACTCCATCCCCGCAGTGATAACACACTGCAGCCCCGCAGTGCTAACACACTCCAGCCCCGCAGTGATCACACAGTCCAGCCCCGCAGTGATCACACGCTCCAGCCCCGCAGTGATCACACACTCCAGCCACGCATTGATCACACATTCCAGCCCCGCAGTGATAACACACTCCAGCCCCGCAGTGATCGCACACTCCAGCCCCGCAGTGATAACACACTCCAGCCCCGCAGTGACAACTCACTCCAGCCCCGCAGTGATCGCACACTCCAGCCCCGCAGTGATAACACACTCCAGCCCCGCAGTGACAACTCACTCCAGCCCCGCAGTGATCGCACACTCCAGCCCCGCAGTGATAACACATTCCAGCCCCCCAGTGATAACATACTCCAGCCCCGCAGTGATCTCACACTCCAGCCCAGCAGTGATAACACACTCCATCCCCGCAGTGACCACACACTCCAGCCCCGCAGTGATCACACACTCCAGCCCCGCAGTGATCACACACTCCAGCCCAGCAGTGATAACACACTCCATCCCCGCAGTGACCACACACTCCAGCCCCGCAGTGACCACACACTCCAGCCCCGCAGTGATCACACACTCCATCCCCGCAGTGAGAACACACTCCAGCCCCGATGTGATGCCTCACTCCAGCCCCGCAGTGATCACACACTCCAGCCCCTGAATAATCACACACTCCAGCCCCTCAATAATCACACACTCCAGCCCCTGAATAATCACACACTCCAGCCCCTCAATAATCACACATTCCAGCCCCTCAATAATCACACACTCCAGCCCCGCAGTAATCACACACTCCAGTCCCGCAGTAATCACACACTCCAGCCCCGCAGTAATCACACACTCCAGCCCCGTAGTGATAACACACTCCAGCCCCGCAGTGATAACACACTCCAGCCCCGCAGTGATAACACACTCCAGCCCCGCAGTGATAACACACTCCAGCCCCGCAGTGATAACACACTCCAGCCCCGCAGTGATCACACACTCCAGTACCGCAGTGATAACACACTCCAGCCCCGCAGTGATCACACACTCCAGCCCCGCAGTGATAACACACTCCAGCCCCGCAGTGATAACACACTCCAGCCCCGCAGTGATTACACACTCCAGCCCCGCCTTTATAACACACTCCAGCCCCGCTGAGATAACACACACCAGCCCCGCAGTGATCACACACTCCAGTACCGCAGTGATAACACACTCCAGCCCGGCAGTGATCACACACTCCAGCCTCGCAGTGATCACACAGTCCTGACCCGCAGTGATAACACACTCCAGCTCTGCAGTGATAATACACTCCAGCCCCGCAGTGATCACACACTCCAGCCCCGCAGTGATCACACACTCCAGCCCCGCAGTGATAACACACTCCAGCCCCGCATTGATCACACACTCCAGCCCCGCAGTGATCACACACTCCAGCCCCGCAGTGATCACACACTCCAGCCCCGCAGTGCGAACACAGTCCAGCCCCGCAGTGATCACACACTCCAGCCCCGCAGTGATCACACACTCCAGCCTCGCAGTGATAACACACTCCAGGCCCACAATGATCACACACTCCATCCGCGCAATGTTGACACACTCCATCCCCGCAGTGATAACACACTCCAGCCTCGCAGTGATAACACACTACAGCCCCGCAGTGATCACACACTCCATCCCCGCAATGTTTACACACTCCATCCCCGCAGTGATAACACACTCCAGCCCCGCAGTGATAACACACTCCAGCCACGCAGTGATCACGCACTCCAGCCCCGCAGTGATAACATATTCCAGCCCCGCAGTGATAACACACTCCAGCCCCTCAGTGATTACACACTCCATCCCCGCAGTGATAACACACTGCAGCCCCGCAGTGATAACACACTCCAGCCCCGCAGCGATAACACACTCCAGCCCCGCAGTGATCACACACTCCAGCCCCGCAGTGATAACACACTCCAGCCCCGCAGTGATCACACACTCCAGCCCCGCAGTGATAACACACTCCAGCCCCGCATTGATCATACATTCCAGCCCCGCAGTGATAACACACTGCAGCCCCGCAGTGATCACACACTCCAGCCCCGCAGTGATCACACGCTCCAGCCCCGCAGTGATCACACACTCCAGCCCTGCATTGATCACACATTCCAGCCCCGCAGTGATAACACACACCAGCCCCGCAGTGATCACACAGTCCAGCCCCGCAGTGATCACACGCTCCAGCCCCGCAGTGATCACACACTCCAGCCCCGCAGTGATCACACACTTCAGCCCCGCATTGATCACACATTCCAGCCCCGCAGTGATAACACACTCCTGCCCCGCAGTGATCACACATTCCAGCCCCGCAGTGATAACACACTCCAGCCCCGCAGTGACAACTCACTCCAGCCCCGCAGTGATCGCACACTCCAGCCCCGCAGTGATAACACACTCCAGCCCCGCAGTGATAACACACTTCAGCCCCGCAGTGATCTCACACTCCAGCCCTGCAGTGATAACACACTCCAGCCCCGCAGTGATCACACACTCCAGCCCAGCAGTGATAACACACTCCATCCCCGCAGTGACCACACACTCCAGCCCCGCAGTGATCACACACTCCATCCCCGCAGTGAGAACACACTCCAGCCCCGATGTGATGCCTCACTCCAGCCCCGCAGTGATCACACACTCCAGCCCCTGAATAATCACACACTCCAGCCCCTGAATAATCACACACTCCAGCCCCTCAATAATCACACATTCCAGCCCCTCAATAATCACACACTCCAGCCCCGCAGTAATCACACACTCCAGCCCCGCAGTGATCACACACTCCAGCCCCGCAGTGATCACACACTCCAGCCCCGCAGTGATCACACACTCCAGCCCCTCAATAATCACACACTCCAGCCCCTCAATAATCACACACTCCAGCCCCTCAATAATCACACACTCCAGCCCCTCAATAATCACACACTCCAGCCCCTGAATAATCACACAGTCCAGCCCCTTAATAATCACAAACTCCAGCCACTCAATAATCACACGCTCCAGCCCCTCAATAATCTCACACTCCAGCCCCACAGTGATAACACACTCCAGCCCCGCAGTGATAACACACTCCTGCCCCGCAGTGATAACACACTCCAGCCCAGCAGTGATAACACACTCCAGCCCCGCAGTGATAACACACTCCAGCTCCCCAGTGATCACACACTCCAGCCCCGCAATGATCACACACTCCAGCCCCGCAGTGATAACACACTCCAGCCCAGCAGGTATTACACACTCCAGCCCCGCAGTGATCACACACTCCAGCCCCGCAGTCATCACACACTCCAGCCCGGCAGTGATAACACAATCCAGCCCCACAGTGATCACACACTCCAGCCCCGCACTGTTTACACACTCGAGCCCCAGAGTGATAACACACTCCAGCTCCCCAGTGATAACACACTCCAGCACCGCAGTGAGAACACACTCCAGCCTCGCAGTGATCCCACACTCCAGCCACGCAGTGATAACACACTCCAGCCCCGCAGTGATAACACACTCCAGCTCCGCAGTGATAACACACTCCAGCCCCGAAGTGATCACACACTCCAGCCACGCAGTGATCACACACTCCAGCCCCGCAGTGATAACACACTCCAGCCCCGCAGTGATCGCACACTCCAGCCCCGCAGTGATAACACACTCCAGCCCCGCAGTGATAACACACTTCAGCCCCGCAGTGATCTCACACTCCAGCCCTGCAGTGATAACACACTCCAGCCCCGCAGTGATCACACACTCCAGCCCAGCAGTGATAACACACTCCATCCCCGCAGTGACCACACACTCCAGCCCCGCAGTGATCACACACTCCATCCCCGCAGTGAGAACACACTCCAGCCCCGATGTGATGCCTCACTCCAGCCCCGCAGTGATCACACACTCCAGCCCCTGAATAATCACACACTCCAGCCCCTCAATAATCACACACTCCAGCCCCTCAATAATCACACACTCCAGCCCCTCAATAATCACACATTCCAGCCCCTCAATAATCACACACTCCAGCCCCGCAGTAATCACACACTCCAGCCCCGCAGTGATCACACACTCCAGCCCCGCAGTGATCACACACTCCAGCCCCGCAGTGATAACACACTCCAGCCCCACAGTGATCACACACTCCAGCCCCTGAATAATCACACACTCCAGCCCCTCAATAATCACACACTCCAGCCCCTCAATAATCACACACTCCAGCCCCTCAATAATCACACACTCCTGCCCCTGAATAATCACACAGTCCAGCCCCTTAATAATCACAAACTCCAGCCACTCAATAATCACACACTCCAGCCCCTCAATAATCTCACACTCCAGCCCCACAGTGACAACACACTCCAGCCCCGCAGTGATAACACACTCCTGCCCCGCAGTGATAACACACTCCAGCCCAGCAGTGATAACACACTCCAGCCCCGCAGTGATAACACACTCCAGCTCCGCAGTGATCACACACTCCAGCCCCGCAATGATCACACACTCCAGCCCCGCAGTGATAACACACTCCAGCCCTGCAGTGATAACACAGTCCAGCACCGCAGTGATCACACACTCCAGCCCCGCAGTGATCACACACTCCAGCCCCGCAGTAATAACACACTCAAGCCCCGCAGTGATCACACACTCCAGCCCCGCAGTGATCACACACTCCAGCCCCGCAGTGATAACACACTCCAGCCCCGCAGTGATCACACACTCCAAACCCCCATTGATCACACACTCCAGCCCCGCAGTGATAACACACTACAGCCCTGCAGTGATAACACACTCCAGCCCCGCAGTGATCACACACTCCAGCCCGGCAGTAATCACACACTCCAGCCCCGCAGTAATCACACACTCCAGCCCCGCAGTGATCACACACTCCAGTACCGCAGTGATAACACACTCCAGCCCCGCAGTGATAACACACTCCAACCCCGCAGAGATAACACACACCAGCCCCGCAGTGATCACACACTCCAGTACCGCAGTGATAACACACTCCAGCCCGGCAGTGATCACACACTCCAGCCTCGCAGTGATCACACAGTCCTGACCCGCAGTGATAACACACTCCAGCCCTGCAGTGATAATACACTCCTGCCCCGCAGTGATCACACACTCCAGCCCCGCAGTGATCACACACTCCAGCCCCGCAGTGATTACACACTCCAGCCCCGCAGTGATAACACACTCCAGCCCCGCATTGATCACACATTCCAGCCCTGCAGTGATAACACACTCAAGCCCCGCAGTGATCACACACTCCAGCCCCGCAGTGATCACACTCTCCAGCCCCGCAGTGATCACACACTCCAGCCCCGCAGTGAGAACACAGTCCAGCCCCGCAGTGATCACACACTCCAGCCCCGCAGTGTTCACACACTCCAGCCTCGCAGTGATAACACACTCCATCCGCGCAATGTTGACACACTCCATCCCCGCAGTGATAACACACTCCAGCCTCGCAGTGATAACACACTACAGCCTCGCAGTGATAACACACTCCAGCCCCGCAGTGATCACACACTCCAGCCCCGCAGTGATAACACACTCCAGCCCCGCAGTGATCACACACTCCAGCCCCGCAGTGATAACACACTCCAGCCCCGCAGTGATCACACACTCCAGCCACGCAGTGATCAAACACTCCAGCCCCGCAGTGATAACACATTCCAGCCCCGCAGTGATAACACACTCCAGCCCCTCAGTGATAACACACTCCATCCCCGCAGTGATAACACACTGCAGCCCCGCAGTGATAACACACTCCAGCCCCGCAGTGATCACACAGTCCAGCCCCGCAGTGATCACACGCTCCAGCCCCGCAGTGATCACACACTCCAGCCACGCATTGATAACACACTCCAGCCCCGCAGTGATCGCACACTCCAGCCCCGCAGTGATAACACACTCCAGCCCCGCAGTGACAACTCACTCCAGCCCCGCAGTGATCGCACACTCCAGCCCCGCAGTGATAACACACTCCAGCCCCGCAGTGACAACTCACTCCAGCCCCGCAGTGATCGCACACTCCAGCCCCGCAGTGATAACACATTCCAGCCCCCCAGTGATAACACACTCCAGCCCCGCAGTGATCTCACACTCCAGCCCAGCAGTGATAACACACTCCATCCCCGCAGTGACCACACACTCCAGCCCCGCAGTGACCACACACTCCAGCCCCGCAGTGATCACACACTCCATCCCCGCAGTGAGAACACACTCCAGCCCCGATGTGATGCCTCACTCCAGCCCCGCAGTGATCACACACTCCAGCCCCTGAATAATCACACACTCCAGCCCCTCAATAATCACACACTCCAGCCCCTGAATAATCACACACTCCAGCCCCTCAATAATCACACATTCCAGCCCCTCAATAATCACACACTCCAGCCCCGCAGTAATCACACACTCCAGCCCCGCAGTAATCAGACACTCCAGCCCCGTAGTGATAACACACTCCAGCCCCGCAGTGATAACACACTCCAGCCCCGCAGTGATAACACACTCCAGCCCCGCAGTGATAACACACTCCAGCCCCGCAGTGATAACACACTCCAGCCCCGCAGTGATCACACACTCCAGTACCGCAGTGATAACACACTCCAGCCCCGCAGTGATCACACACTCCAGCCCCGCAGTGATAACACACTCCAGCCCCGCAGTGATAACACACTCCAGCCCCGCAGTGATTACACACTCCAGCCCCGCCTTTATAACACACTCCAGCCCCGCTGAGATAACACACACCAGCCCCGCAGTGATCACACACTCCAGTACCGCAGTGATAACACACTCCAGCCCGGCAGTGATCACACACTCCAGCCTCGCAGTGATCACACAGTCCTGACCCGCAGTGATAACACACTCCAGCTCTGCAGTGATAATACACTCCAGCCCCGCAGTGATCACACACTCCAGCCCCGCAGTGATCACACACTCCAGCCCCGCAGTGATAACACACTCCAGCCCCGCATTGATCACACACTCCAGCCCCGCAGTGATCACACACTCCAGCCCCGCAGTGCGAACACAGTCCAGCCCCGCAGTGATCACACACTCCAGCCCCGCAGTGATCACACACTCCAGCCTCGCAGTGATAACACACTCCAGCTCCGCAGTGATCACACACTCCATCCCCGCAATGTTTACACACTCCATCCCCGCAGTGATAACACACTCCAGCCCCGCAGTGATAACACACTCCAGCCACGCAGTGATCACACACTCCAGCCCCGCAGTGATAACATATTCCAGCCCCGCAGTGATAACACACTCCAGCCCCTCAGTGATAACACACTCCATCCCCGCAGTGATAACACACTGCAGCCCCGCAGTGATAACACACTCCAGCCCCGCAGCGATAACACAATCCAGCCCCGCAGTGATCACACACTCCAGCCCCGCAGTGATAACACACTCCAGCCCCGCAGTGATCACACACTCCAGCCCCGCAGTGATAACACACTCCAGCCCCGCATTGATCATACATTCCAGCCCCGCAGTGATAACACACTGCAGCCCCGCAGTGATCACACACTCCAGCCCCGCAGTGATCACACGCTCCAGCCCCGCAGTGATCACACACTCCAGCCCTGCATTGATCACACATTCCAGCCCCGCAGTGATAACACACACCAGCCCCGCAGTGATCACACAGTCCAGCCCCGCAGTGATCACACGCTCCAGCCCCGCAGTGATCACACACTCCAGCCCCGCAGTGATCACACACTTCAGCCCCGCATTGATCACACATTCCAGCCCCGCAGTGATAACACACTCCTGCCCCGCAGTGATCACACATTCCAGCCCCGCAGTGATAACACACTCCAGCCCCGCAGTGACAACTCACTCCAGCCCCGCAGTGATCGCACACTCCAGCCCCGCAGTGATAACACACTCCAGCCCCGCAGTGATAACACACTTCAGCCCCGCAGTGATCTCACACTCCAGCCCTGCAGTGATAACACACTCCAGCCCCGCAGTGATCACACACTCCAGCCCAGCAGTGATAACACACTCCATCCCCGCAGTGACCACACACTCCAGCCCCGCAGTGATCACACACTCCATCCCCGCAGTGAGAACACACTCCAGCCCCGATGTGATGCCTCACTCCAGCCCCGCAGTGATCACACACTCCAGCCCCTGAATAATCACACACTCCAGCCCCTGAATAATCACACACTCCAGCCCCTCAATAATCACACATTCCAGCCCCTCAATAATCACACACTCCAGCCCCGCAGTAATCACACACTCCAGCCCCGCAGTGATCACACACTCCAGCCCCGCAGTGATCACACACTCCAGCCCCGCAGTGATCACACACTCCAGCCCCTCAATAATCACACACTCCAGCCCCTCAATAATCACACACTCCAGCCCCTCAATAATCACACACTCCAGCCCCTCAATAATCACACACTCCAGCCCCTGAATAATCACACAGTCCAGCCCCTTAATAATCACAAACTCCAGCCACTCAATAATCACACGCTCCAGCCCCTCAATAATCTCACACTCCAGCCCCACAGTGATAACACACTCCAGCCCCGCAGTGATAACACACTCCTGCCCCGCAGTGATAACACACTCCAGCCCAGCAGTGATAACACACTCCAGCCCCGCAGTGATAACACACTCCAGCTCCCCAGTGATCACACACTCCAGCCCCGCAATGATCACACACTCCAGCCCCGCAGTGATAACACACTCCAGCCCAGCAGGTATTACACACTCCAGCCCCGCAGTGATCACACACTCCAGCCCCGCAGTCATCACACACTCCAGCCCGGCAGTGATAACACAATCCAGCCCCACAGTGATCACACACTCCAGCCCCGCACTGTTTACACACTCGAGCCCCAGAGTGATAACACACTCCAGCTCCCCAGTGATAACACACTCCAGCACCGCAGTGAGAACACACTCCAGCCTCGCAGTGATCCCACACTCCAGCCACGCAGTGATAACACACTCCAGCCCTGCAGTGATAACACACTCCAGCTCCGCAGTGATAACACACTCCAGCCCCGAAGTGATCACACACTCCAGCCACGCAGTGATCACACACTCCAGCCCCGCAGTGATAACACACTCCAGCCCCGCAGTGATCACACACTCCAGCCCCGCAGTGATAACACACTCCAGCCCCGCAGTGATCACACACTCCAGCCCCGCAGTGATAACACACTCCAGCCCCGCAGTGATCACCCACTCCAGCCCCGCAGTGATAACACACTCCAGCCCCGCAGTGATCACACACTTCAGCCCCGCAGTGAAAACTCAGTCCAGCCCCGCAGTGATAACACACTCCAGCCCCGCAATGATAACACACTCCAGCCCCGCAGTGATCACACACTCCAGCCCCGCAGTGATAACACACTCCAGCCCTGTAGCGATCACGCACTCCAGCCCTGCTTTGATAACACACTCCAGCCCCGCAGTGATCACACACTCCAGCCCCGCAGTGATCACACACTCCAGCCCCGCAGTGATCACACACTCCAGCCCCGCAGTGATAACACACTCCAGCCCCGCAGTTATCACACACTGCAGCCCCGCAGTGATCACACACTCCATCCCCGCAGTGATCACACACTCCAGCCCCGCAGTGAGAACACACTCCAGCCCCGCAGTGATCACACACTCCAGCCCCGCAGTGATAACACGCTCCAGCCACGCAGTGATAACACACTCCAGCCCCACAGTGATCACACACTCCATACCCGCAAAGTTTACACACTCCATCCCAGCAGTGATAACACACTCCAGCCTCGCAGTGATCCCACACTCCAGCCTCGCAGTGATAACACACTCCAGCCCCGCAGTGATAACACACTCCAGCCCCGCAGTGATAACACACTCCAGCCCCGCAGTGATAACACACTCCAGCCCCGCAGTGATAACACACTCCAGCCCCGCAGTGATAACACACTGCAGCCCCGCAGTGATAACACACTGCAGCCACGCAGTGATAACACACTCCAGCCCCGCAGTGATCACACACTCCAGCCCCGCAGTGATTACACACTCCAGCCCCGCATTGATCACACATTCCAGCCCCGCAGTGATAACACACTCCAGCCCCGCATTGATCACACACTCCTGCCCCGCAGTGATCACACACTCCATCCCCGCAATGTTTACACACTCCATCCCCGCAGTGATAACACACTCCAGCCCCGCAGTGATAACACACTCCACCCCCGCAGTGATAACACACTCCAGCCCCACAGTGATCACACACTCCAGCCCCGCAGTGATAACTCACTCCAGCCCCTCAAAAATCACACACTCCAGCCCCTCAATAATCACACACTCCAGTCCCGCAGTGATCACACACTCCAGCCCCGCAGTGATAACACACTCCAGCCCCGCACTGATCACACACTCCAGCCCCGCAGTGATAACACACTCCAGCCCCACAGTGATCACACACTCCATCCCCGCAGTGATAACTCACTCCAGCCCCTCAATAATCACACACTCCAGCCCCTCAATAATCACACACTCCAGTCCCGCAGTGATCACACACTCCAGCCCCGCAGTGATAACTCACTCCAGCCCCTCAATAATCAAACACTCCAGCCCCTCAATAATCACACACTCCAGCCCCGCAGTGATAACTCACTCCAGCCCCTCAATAATCACACACTCCAGCCCCTCAATAATCACACACTCCAGCCCCTCAATAATCACACACTCCAGCCCCTCAATAATCACACACTCCAGCCCCTCAATAATCACACACTCCAGCCCCTCAATAATCACACTCTCCAGCCCCACAGTGATCACACACTCCAGCCCCGCATTGATAACACACTCTAGCCTCGCAGTGATCACACACTCCAACCCCGCAGTGATAACACACTCCAGCCCCGCAGTGATCACACACTCCAGCCTCGCAGTGATCACACACTCCAGCCCCGCAGTGATCACACACTCCAGCCCCGCAGTGATATCACACTCCAGCCCCGCAGTGAAAACACACTCCAGCCCCGCAGTGATCAGACACTCCTGCCCCGCAGTGGTAACACACTCCAGGTGGTCTAAACAAGCTGAGATTCAGTTGCCATTCTTGCCTACCTCCCTCTGCCAGCATATAATGATAGTGGAAGTGGATTGATAGCCTTAAGTAGGCAACCAGTGATCCCTTAAGGCCCTCAATAGGCCTGAGGACAGGTGAGCTAGTGGGCACCTTGCTCATTTCCCCCATACTATGGTGAACCGGTCAGGGGTGGGTGGGAAGGAGATGGGCTAGCCACCCTACATATTTTATGTGCCTCCCCACCACCGAATACATGCCAGGTGGGTGCCGTAAAAGCCAATGTGTTTTTTATTTGTGTCCAACGATTTAAAGGACATGTATGAGTGTGCAGAACAGTATGTCCCCTGTTGCAGGGATGTCCAGAAAAGTGCGACTTTGGAGAAGGTTCTCATTTTCAAATGAAATAACTTCCAAAGAGCTCTTGGAAGTCCTATATGAGGATTTAATGGCAATTTTGGTGGGCTTTCCGAACATTGATAAGTTCCAGGTTGACCACTTGCTAAGTCATTAGCAAGTGGGTTAATTAAGGAGAGCCAGCATGGATGTGTTAAAGGCAAATTGTGTTTAACTAACTTGATGATTGAGTTCTTTTTTGAGGTACGAAGTGGTCGATGAGGGTAATGAGGTTGATGTGAATAGATATGGACTTTCAAAAGGCATCTGATAAAGTTCAACACAACAGGCTTGTCAGGAAAGTCAAAGCCCATGGAATAAAAAAGAACAAGAGCAGCATAGATATGAGGTGGCTGAGTGACAGGGAACGGGTAATAACAAAAAACTACTGCGGATGCTGGAAATCCAAAACAAAAACAGAATTACCTGGAAAAACTCAGCAGGTCTGGCAGCATCGGTGGAGAAGAAAAGAGTTGACGTTTCGAGTCCTCATGACCCTTCAGCAGAACTGAGTAAAGTTAGGAGAGGGGTGAAATATAAGCTGGTTTAAGGGAGGTGGGAGTGGGGGGGTGGGGTGGGGAGAGAGAGAAGTTGGTGGGGGGGGTAGGGGGTGGTGGTTGTAGGGACAAACAAGCAGTGATAGGAGCAGATAATCAAAAGATGTCACAGACAAAAGGAACAACGAGGTGTTGGAGGTGGTGATATTACCTAAGAAATTGTGCTAATTAAGAATGGATGGCAGGACACTCAAGGTACAGCTCTAGTCGGGGAGGGGTGGAAAGACTGACAGGGTATTACAGTTATAGATTTAAAAATAATGGAAATAGGTGGGAAAAGAAAAATCTATATAAATTATTGTAAAAAACAAAAGGGAGGGGGAAGAAACGGAAAGGCGGTGGGGATGGGGGAGGGAGTTTAAGATCTAAAGTTGTTGAATTCAATATTCAGCCCGGAAGGCTGTAAAGTGCCTAGTCGGAAGATGAGGTGCTGTTCCCACAGCTTTGGAAAGGTGTTTGATAAGGAACCGTTTAATAGCAAAATTTGAAGTCGCCCAGTTTGCGTTTGGTCTCTCCAATGTAGAGGAGACCGCATCGGGAGCAACGAATGTAGTAGAGTAAGTTAGGGGAAATGCAAGTGAAATGCTGCTTCACTTGAAAGGAGTGTTTGGGCCCTTGGACGGTGAGGAGAGAGGAAGTGAAGGGGCAGGTGTTGCATCATCTGCGTGGGTCTTCCAGTGAAGCCCAACGCAAACTGGAGGAACAGCACCTCATCTTCCGACTAGGCACTTTACAGCCTTCCGGGCTGAATATTGAATACAACAACTTTAGATCTTAATCTCCCTCCCCCATCCCCACCCCCTTTCTGTTTCTTCCCCCTCCCTTTTGTTTTTTACAATAATTTATATAGATTTTTCTTTTCCCACCTATTTCCATTATTTTTAAATCTATAACTGTAATACCCTGTCAGTCTTTCCACCCCACCCCCACTAGAGCTGTACCTTGAGTGTCCTGCCATCCATTCTTAATTAGCACATTCTCTTAGATAATATCATCACCTTCAACACCTCTTTGTTCCTTTTGTCTGTGACATCTTTTGATTATCTGCTCCTATCACTGCTTGCTTGTCCCTACAACCACCTCCCCCCCACCCCACAACTTCGCCCCCCCCCTCCCCCACCTTAAACCAGCTTATATTTCACCCCTCTCCTAATATTACTCAGTTCTGTTGAAGGGTCATGAGGACTCGAAACGTCAACTCTTTTCTTCTCTGCCGATGCTGCCAGACCTGCTGAGTTTTTCCAGGAAACGGGTAATGTTTGTTTTCGACCTGGAGAAAGCTGTAGAGTGAGGTTCTTCAGGGCTCAGTACTAGGGCCATTGCTTTTTCGATCTATATTAATGACTTAAGTGTACAGGGCGCAATTTCAAAATTTGCAGATGAAACAAAACTTAGATGAATTGTGAACTGTGAGGAGGATAGTAATAGATTTCAAGAGGACATAGCTGGGTTGGTGGGATGGACAGATATCTGGCATAAGACTTAATACAGAAAAGTGTGAGGTGATACATTTTGGCAGGAAGAATGAGGAGAGGCAGCATAAAATGAAGAATACAATTCTAAAGTCGGTACAAGAGCAGAGAGACCTGTGGGTGTACAGATGAAAATTGTGGAAAGTGGTAAGTCAGGTTGGGAAAATAATGAACAGGGTATATGGGATCCTGGGCTTTATAATTAAAGGCATGAGACTACAAAAGCAAGCAAGTTATGGGGGTGAACCTTTATAACACACTGGTTCGAGCTCAACTGGAGTATTGTGTTCAATTCTGGGCACCACACTTTAGGAAGGATGTGAAGGCTCTAGAGAGGTTGCAGAACAAACTTAATGAGAATGGTTCTAGGATGAAGGACATCAGTCATGTGGATAGATTGAAGATGTTGTTCTCCTAGGAGAAGAGAAGGTTGAGAGGAGATTTGATGGAAGTGTTCAAAATCGGGGAGAAACTGCTCCCATCGGTGAAAGGGTCAGGAACCAGAAGACACCAATTGAAGGTAAATGACCAATAAACTAAAGGTGACCTGAGATTTTTTTATGTGATGAGTGATTAGGATTTGGAACATATTACCCGAGAGTGTTGGTGGAGGTAGATTTTATCATGGCTTTCAAAAGGAAATTGGATAATTATCTGGAGAGAAAAGAATTGAAGGGCTACAGGAAATGGGTGGGGAGTGGGACTAAAGAGCTGGCATGGATACAAAGGCCCAAATGTTGTCCTCCTGTGCTGTAACCATTCTATTATTCTATGATTGATATCAATTTAGATTAATCAGATGACAGCTGTGATTCAGTGGGTAGCACTCTCAACCATTGAGTCAGAAGGTTCTGGGTTCAAGTCCCACTCCAGTACTTGGAATGCATAAATCCAAGCTGACACTACTAAGGGGATATGTCAGAGGTGCCATCTTTTTGGTGAGACTCTAAACCAAGGTCCCGTCTGCTCTCTCAGGAGGATGTATAAGGTCCCATGGTGCTATTTTTGAAGAAGAGCAGGAGAGGTCTTCCCTGGTGTCCTGGCCAATATTTATCCCTCAGTCAATATCACAAAGACAGGTTATCTGGCCATTATCACATTGCTGCTGGTGGGAGCTTGCTCTGCGCAAATTG
The DNA here is from genome assembly GCF_964194155.1 of Cetorhinus maximus. NCBI lineage: Eukaryota > Metazoa > Chordata > Chondrichthyes > Lamniformes > Cetorhinidae > Cetorhinus > Cetorhinus maximus. The sequence goes on from NW_027597580.1 coordinate 23,552, forward strand.
GCAACCATGTTTCATATTACAATAGTGACTAAACCTCAAAAGTACTTCATTGGCTGCAAAGCACTTTGAGCCATCCAGTGTTCATGAAAGGTGCTTTTCTTTTTTTAAATTAGAAATTGGTCACAATTCCAAGCCTGGGGAAGTCCATTCCCATCCTGACGTAATGGGTCGAACAAGTACTCCATTGTTTCCTACCCTTCAGCCAATTTCTTGGCTAAACCCAAATTTCACCCTGAATTCCCACAGCTTTGAACTCAATTGATAGCCTCATTGTGGAGGGTTGCTAAATGTTTTCCTGAAAAGCCAACAGTGACGCAATGTACAGCTTACCACAATCCACTTCTCATTTCCTCAAGACAGACAAGGAGGTGGATTAGGAAGGATCCTTCCCTTCTGAACCCATGTTGACTGTTCTGATAGAGATACATGGGATTGAAGTAGGACTGTGTAGTTGCTTGTTTCTGATTTATGGTTCTTTTGAGCATCAATACATCCTCGTTGACCAGAGACTCCCTCAGAAGGACAGACAATACCTCATTAGTGTCCCGCAGCCTGGTTTAAATATGATCCATCTCCAGAGATTTATCTTGATGGGAAGTGGACTCCCTATTATTCTGATAGCCCTTAACTCAACCCCTTGTTTTATTTCAGCAATTTGTAAATTAAATGATTACAGATTTTCACATGTTTGACACAGATTTCCCCAACTTGTTTCTTTTTCGTGTTGGGAGAGATCAGCATTTGTGTTTTGAAGCCTACAGGAGTGGGGATAAACCAGACCACAAGTTCGCAATATTGAACACAAAGAGCATCATTACGGGCCTGAGTCTACGAGCTGGGATTATTCCCTTTTCTTTAAGAAGCAAAAATAATAAACCAGTAATTTCTTTGTAAGAACAGAGAATGGAGCTTTGGGAACCATCTAGTGGTTAGGTTGTTTTTCTTCCTGATTGTGTACAGTCTCACGTTCCTATGCAGGCTTGAGTTTTTCTCCCAGAATTTTCAACTTGAGAATCATTAGCGAACTTGCCAAGAACGTAGCTTTACACTCTGGTTATAGTGACAGTCTCTTAGCAACACAGATGTTCATAGTGAAAAGTTTATTGGGTTTAGTGAAAACATGGGACAAAGGACAGCATCCACGCAGGTGCCAAAGAACTGCTGCTTTTTAAAAATAATACACGTTGATGGCCTGTTTACAAGACTAGTTCTGTTTGGCATCAGCCTGGTTCAGATTTGATATACAATGAATCTCTTGGATATTGTTATGCTACTAATATTGAAAAGCGTCATCAGGGGGAGGCGATGGCTTGGTGGTATTGTCTCTGCACTAGTAATCCAGAAACCTTGAGTGATGCTCTGGGGACCCGGGTTTGAATCCCACCATGGCAGATGGTGGAATTTGAATTCAATAAAAAAATCTAGAATTAATTAATTGCTGTAAAAACCCATTTGGTTCACTAATGCCGCCCTTACCTGGAATGTGGTTGACTCTTAAATGCCTTCTGAAATGTATCAAACTGCTACAAAGTCTCAAAGGAATGAAATCGGCCTAGGCACTGGAAACGACAACAGCAAACTCGGCCCTGTCGACCCTGCAAAGTCTTCCTTACTAACATCTGGGCGCTAGTGCCAAAATTGGGAGAGCTGTCTCAGACTAGTCAAGCAACAGCCTAACATAGTCTTCCTCATGGAATCGTATCTTACAGATAATGTCCCAGACACGACCATCACCATCCATCCGTGGGTATGTCCTGTCCCACCAACAGGGCACAGAGGTGCACAGTCGGGCAGGGTTGCCCTGGGAGACTCAACATGGATTCCGGATGTCTCATGGCATCAGGTTGAACATGGGCAAGGAAACCACCTGCTGATTACCACATACCACCCTTCCTCGGCTGAGGAATTAGTGCTTCCTCCATGTTGAACACCAATTGGAGGAAGCACTGAGGGTGGCAATGGTGCAGAATGTACTCTGGTTGGGGGACTTCAATGTCCATCACCAAGAGTGGCTCAGTAGCACCACCACTGATGGGTCCTAAATGACATAGCTGCTAGACTGGGTCTGCGGCGGGTAGTGAGGGAACTAACAAGAGGGGAAAACCTATTTGACCTCATCCTCACCACCCTGCCTGCTGCAGATGCATCGGTCCATGACAGTATCAGTAGGAGTGACCACCGCACAGTCCTTGTGGAAACGAAGTCCTGCCTTCACATTGAGGATACCTTCCATCGTGTTGTGTGGCACTACCACTGTGCTAAATGGGATAGATTTCAAACAGATCTAGCAACTCAAGACTGTGTATCCATGAGGCACTGTGGGCCATCAGCAGCAGCAGAATTGTACTCGAATACAATATGTAAGCTCATGGCCCGGCATATCTCCCACTCTACCATTACTACCAAGCCAGGGGATCAACCCTGGTTCAGTGGAGAGTGCAGGAGGGAATGCCAGGAGCAGCACCAGGCAAACCTAAAAATGAGATGTCAACCTGGCGAAGATATAACACAGGGTTACTTGCGTGCCAAACAGCATAAGCAGCAAGCGATAGACAGAGCCAATTGAACACACAACCAACAGATCAGATTTAAGCTCTGCAGTCCCGCCATATCCAGTCGTGAATGGTGGTGGGAAATTAAACAACTCACTGGAGGAGGAGGCTCCATAAATATCCCCATCCTCAATGATGGGGGAGCCCAGCACATCAATCCAAAAGATAAGGCTGAAGCATTTGCAATAATCTTCAGCCAGTAGTGCCGAGTGGATGATCCATGTCGGCCTCTGGAGGTCCCCAGCATCACAGATGCCAGTCAATTCACTCCACGTGATATCAAAAAATGGCTGAAGGCACTGGATACTGCAAAGGCTATGGGCCCTGACAATATTCAGGCAATAGTACTGAAGACTTGTGCCCCAGAACTTGCCACGCCCCTAGCCAAGCTGTTCCAGTACAGCTACAACACTGGCATCTACCCCACTATGTGGAAAATTGCCCAGGTATGTCCTGTACACAAAGGACAAATCCAATTGGGCCAATTACTGCCCCAACAGTCTACTCTCGATCATCAAAGTGATGGAAGGGGTCATCATCAACAGTGCTATCAAGCAGCACTTGCTCACTGATGCCCAATTTGAGTTCCGCCAGGGCCACTCTGTTCCTGACCTCGTTACAGCCTTCGTTCAAACATGGACAGAAGAGATGAACTCACAAGGTGAAGTGAGAGTGACTGCCCTTGACATCAAGGCCGCATTTGACTGAGTGTGGCATCGAGGAACCCTAGCAAAACTGGGGTCAATGGGAATCAGGGAAAACTTTCCATTGGTTGGAGTCATACCTAGCACAAAAGAAGATGGTTGTGGTTGTTGGAGGTCAGTTTTCTCAGTTCCAGGACATCACTGCAGGAGTTCCTCAGGGTAGTGTCCTAGGCCCAACCATCTTCAGCTGCTACATCAATGACCTTCCTTCCGTCATAAGGTCAGAAGGAGGGGTGTTCGCTGCAGTGTACAGTATCATTTGCAACTCCTCAGATACTGAAGCAGTCCATGTCCAAATGCAGCAAGACCTGGACAATATCCAGGCTTGGGCTGATAAGTGGTAAATAACATTTGTGTCACACAAACGTCAGGCAATGACCATCTCCAACAAGAGACAATCCAACCATCGCCCACTGATATTCAGTGGCATTACCATCACTGAATCCTCCACTATCAACATCCTGGGGGTTATCATTGACCTGAAACTGAACTGGACTAGCCACATAAATACTGTCTCTACAAGAGCAGGTCAGAGGCTAGGAATCATGTGACGAGTAACTCACCTCCTGACTCCCAAAACCTGTCCACCATCTACAAGGCACAAGTCAGGAGTGTGATGGAATACTCCCCACTTGCCTGGATGAGTGCAGCTCCCACCACACTCAAGAAGCTTGACACTGTCCAGGACAAAGCAGTCGCTTGATTGGCACCACATCCACAAACATTCACTCCCTCCACCACTGACACACAGTAGCAGCAGTGTGTACCATCTACAAGATGGACTGTAGGAATTCACCAAGGCTCCTTAGGCAGCACCTTCCAAAACCACTACCCCCTAGAACGACAAGGGCAGCAGATAGACGGGAACACCACCACCTGCGAGTTCCCCACCAAGTCACTCACCATCCTGACTTGGAATTATATCGCCGTTCCTTCACTGTCACTGGGTCAAAATCCTGGAACTCTCTTCCTAACAGCACTGTGGGTGTACCTACACCACAGGGACTGCAGCGATTGAAGAAGGCAGCTCACCACCACCTTCCCAAGGGCAATTAGGGATGGGCAATAAATGCTGGCCTAGTCAGTGAAGCCCACATTTTTAAAAAAAATGTCCTGGATGTTTCTCTGCATTACACAAGCACGGGGAGACATGGAACAATTGAAACAGAGAAGCACAAAAAGAGAGAAGACAAAGAAGAGGCTATTAGCCAGAACTCACGCTAAGACTGTACTGGTTAGATCACAGAGTATGTATTCTGTTCTGCCACTAGACCACAAAAAATGATATATGTGCGCTGGAGAAAAGAAACAAGTGTGGTCCCAAGTGTGAAGTGGCTGAACTCTGAGGAAAGGTTATAAAAACTCAAGCACTGCAGTCTGGTGATTACAAGAGGCACCTCATTAAAGCAGACACACATGAAATGAATGGTACAATGCAAGACCTGGGGTATAACTTCAAACTAAGGTGGGAAGGTAGAATGTGAATTTAAGTTAGTGAAGATAAAATATAAAACAAATTTGTTAGTAACAGCTTATTTTCTCAAAGTGCAGTAAATATTTGATATAATTACCTGACTAGATAGAGGAGTTAAATACTAAGCAATTTTTAAAAGGTAGTTGGCTGCTGGAATGGCAGAGTCTGGATACTGCGGTGATGGACTTTGGTGGGTGCAACTGTCTTTTTGCAGGCTTGACATGATTCGCTTGTTTGGTCATTAAATTTCCTTCTTTTGCTGCACTCTGGCCTGGCCTCAATATAAGGAACCCCACCTTTTTCTTTCACTCTGCTTAACTTCCCTTAATACCTCAGCCAGACTGATGTCACTCACGTTCAAAAGATTGAAGCTACATTTGTCTGAAAAGGAAATAGAATGAAGAAAACTGGCTGCCTGTTTACATTCTGCTCAGTTTTCTTTTCCATCTGGCGCTGTGTACAACACTGCACTGATATGCAATGAACCAAATTCACGTTACTAGCACTGCCCATTTCATGTCCTTTATGTCAGGTGACTGGTTTAAGGAGATTCCTCATAAGGAAGGTATGTCCCATGGCCTATATGGGAGTCTCTTGCCCATCCCCCAATTTCCTTCTCTCCTCCAATGGCAGCCGTACCTTTAGCTGCCTACACACTAGGAGAGAAATCTCCCAGAGCTTAAACATCCCTGTCTCTCACTCTCTGAAGCATTGGATATGAAGAACGGGATTGACAGGCTGCGTCTCTTTTGAAAAAAGAAGGCCTAGGGGTAACCTCATAGAGGTCTTTAAAATTATGAAAGGTTTTGATAGAAACGATACAGGCCATGTGGGGAAGAGCAAAACTAGGATGGCAGATTTGGAGCCCACACCCCAGGAGCCTGTGATTAGCAACCATGAGCTGGAGGAGAAGCAGGATGAGAATAACCTGAGCGGTGGCGATGAGGATGAGGATCAGAACCAGACTGAAACAAATGAAGCTTAACTTCAAAATGAAGAAAATGATAAACTGAAGGAAAAAAGCAGCCAGCATGGTGGGAACCACTTTGAGCTATATTCAACTAACCAAAATGCAAGATTCCAGATTTTTGTGAGCAATATCCAATTTGAAAGGAAGTGACAAACACTTAAAAGATATGAGAGAAAGTTGGTGAGGTTACTCGCGTGGAACTCTTTATGAATGTGGGTGGAAAGTCGAGGGGATGTGGTGTTGTGGAATTCAAGGGTGAAGGAAACATGAGAGGCTGTGGAGGTGATGGATAAGCAAAGTTTCAGTGTAAGACCTCTTAAAGTGGAAGAGGATTTGGATGGTGGGCATGCAAGAGGTATGATGCAGAAGTTCGGAGGTTTTGCCTGGATGGGAGTGGGTGGTGGAGGAGGTGTAGGTGGTCTGGGAATGAATATCCCACCTGCTGTCTTGCATGACTCTCAGGTCTCCAAAGATGTTCTCAATGCCCTACAGGATGGCAGACTTGGAAGCACCATCTTTATTGTTAATCTTGATTTCAAAAGTGGGATGGAAGAAGTTGAAGGAAGTTTTCTCCATGGCAGGCTTTGTGGTATGGGCAGCTATAGTGGAAGACAAAGATGGGAAGAGTCATGGAATGGGCACTTAACTTTTGAGCGCCCAATTGATGTAGCTTGAACAGATTCAATGTTCAATGGGCAGCTTCTGTTTGACAGGCCTATGCACATCAAGATGGATAACAAATCCATGCCCAAGTATAACTTCTATGGTGCAGATCATACTTCACAACTTCCTAAGGGACTTGGTGGCATTAGTATGGGCCTAGGACCTGGCAGCCAGCCACTTGATGCCAGAGATCTGAATGCAGGGATGGGAAATGCTGGACCTAGAGACATGAGTCCAGGAATGGGAGGCATGGGCATGGATGGAATGGGATTTGATGGCATGAACCAGATGGGAGGAGGCAACATGGATGGTCAATGGGGTGGTGGTGGTGGAGGTGGGGTGGACAGGATGGATAACATGGGGAGGTTTGGCCCAGGAATGAACATGGGAGGATCAGGAGGATCAGGAGGTATGGATTATTATAGAGGACCTGTTGGTGGTGGAATGGGAGACATGTTCCAAGGAGGAATGAGTGGTCCTGGAAGTGGTGGAGAAATAGGTGGCAGTGGTTTTGACCGGGACTTTGGTAGGTCAATAACCAGGGGGCATAGATTTACGGTAAGAGGTAGAAGGCTAAGGGGGGAGTTGAGGAGAAATCTTTTCACCCAAAGAATGGTGGGAGTCTGGAACTCACTGCCTGAAAAGGTAGTTGATTCAGAAACTTTTGCAACATTTAAGAAGTATTTAGATATTCACTTGTGTTGCGATAGCCTCCAGGTCTATGGGCCAAGTGCTGGAAAATGGGATTAGTGTAGTCAGATCTTTGTTGACCGGCTCAAACACCTTGAGCCAAATGGCCTCCTTCTGTGCTGTAAATGTCTGAGCCTATGAGTCTGGAGACCATCAATCTAAGATGGTCACCAAGAAACCCAATAGGAAATTCAGAAGAAACTTCTTTACTCAGTGAACTACCACAGTGAGCTGCACTTTCACACTCCCCTGCGGGCAGCTTTGAAGGTGAGGGGCAAACAAAACCTAGCAGGTAGCCTTCCCATTGTCTACTCAACTGCCCCCGACCTGTATCAAATTTTACAGGGGACGGGGGAGGCACTGAGTGGCTCACCCAGCCTTGGGACGATTGATTTAGTGGCCACTTAAGGACTCCATCCCACCCCCGCCGATATGTTACTGAGGGGGTGGGAGGTCTACAACAGGCAGGAAGTCCGGCTGGTGTCAGGCAAGGGGTGGGAGGACATCCTTTGGGGTCCCCTGAGTCCATTAGAGGCAACCCCCTCCTCCACTGAAAGGTCCTCTCCCTGCCTTTAATCCTCCCCCTGGCCTCTTGAATCCACTCTCACTACCTGTCGTGCCCTTACCAAGACTCCTGGACTTACCTGCACTCCTCTGTATTGGGGAATACAGAGCTGCCTATCAATTCAATTGCAAGTCTTGCCTTAAAGCAATTGATGCTGCTCCCAGCGTTAAATTGCCGTGGGCTAGCCTTATTATGGATAGGCTCCTCTGACCTCTTTAGCCGAGGTGGGTAGCAGGAACCATAGCGTCTTGTAAAATTCAGTCCAACGAGTGGGTCAAGTAAATACGTAGTATAGGTCATTTAAGGGGAAGCTGGACAAGGATATGAGGAAGAAGGGAACAGAGAGTTACGATGATAGATTTAGATAAGAAAAGATGAGAGGAGGCTTGACGGGAACAAAGACACCAGCATGGACTGGTTGGGTCAAATGGCCAGTTTGTGAATTATACCTTATGGCATATGTCCTTATGTGGTTCATGTTAAATTTTGTTTGGTAACACTCCTGTAAGTGATTTGTGGTCTTTTTGCTATATAAATGAAAGTTGTTGTTGAATTCTCTTTACTTGTTTTGGAAGTGCAGACACTCAGGCAGTGCAGGTCACCAGTTTGCTGCAGGACCACTTGTGTGGTCAATCCTGTGTCCGATGTATTTTGTAGCAGGCGGTTTCCCGCGTCCTTTACTGCCTTGACATCCTCTTTCAGGAAGGAGATAAAGATTTCCTGCCAGTTTTTCTGAATGCACAAGGGACTCATCTTTTTGCATTATCTATAAGCAACAGGTTCTAGTTTTTATCTTTGTGGGAGTTGGAGAACAGTATGTTGGGGAGATAGATAGACACAGGAGTTCGCTCTCCCTTCGATTCCACACCAACCCTAACCCTCTGAGCCACAAAACCCCTTCTGTTTAATGGGAAGTTGCTGAAATGAGGAACATTTATTTCTCTTCCAGTCGTTATTTCCATTCCCTTTAACTGTTAATTCTTACTAGAATTTGGCTTCACAAGCAACTGTGACCCCCTTGTGTACCTCCATCAAATGGCCATTCTTTCTGTAAAGAGTCCAGATAGTGAATCCTGGCAGGATATTCAGTTACAGGGTACTGTATACTGATAAAAGAGTTCAGTATAGCACAGCCCATTTCAGTAGCATCTGACTGACTGGCTTAGGATTCTTTGGGGAGTAACTAGTAATATTCCGTTAGCTGTTACCTGCAGAGATCCATTGGAGCAAATATATGTGCCTTATTACCTGGTTTTATTTGCTTAAGACAATCAAATTAATAACTTAAAGCCTACCAAGCTTTCATTTATCGTAACATCTTTTTATGTAATTTGGCATCAATGCTTGTCTGGTAATGGTCCTGTGAAGCACCTTAGGATCTTTTTTACTCTGTTAAAGATGCTATAAAAATACAACTTGTTAATTTAGAACATTTGTGAACTTTAGCTTTATTACCTGTTATTGAAGAGACATCAGAACCAGGTCTTGTCCAATGTAAGGCAGGGAGAGGGTGGGGGGAGCGACACCATTGTGTACGGCCTGATGAGAAAATGGCAGCCTGGGTCTCGCTTTCCCCAGCTGCATAGCCCAAGGGACATGGAGACCAGTTGAAGTTCCTCCACCCAGACTTAAATAAACAAGGACCAGGGATTAAAGCCTCCAAATTTGCTGATCACTATAACTCAGTATCTCAAACGGAATTTGTGATGCCAAATTCCAGTCAGAATTAGCACTTGAGTGAGTAGAGGGGGAAGCACAAACCTCCTCTTGTGATGGGGCCTGGTTTTTAGGCCCCAACGGGGCTGGAAACAGAGACGAGCAGGCACTGAAAGTGGTCAGGGCCCCAGCTCCATCCTGATGTTCCCAGGCCAATTTCGGTGGGGTGGGATTTGGGGGCGGCAGGGCTATCTGTCCATTTGGACGGGTCTGCCAATTAAGCTCATTAACGAACACTTAAGGATTGGGTCTACTGGGATTTTCCAGTCGGCCTCCAGGTTCCAACAGGCAGTGGGGGGGCAGTTTAACTGCTTGGAGTGGAGCCTGCTGGCAGCAGACTGGGGACCCAGCACTCCAGGCATGTTGAGAAGCCTTTCCTGCCTGCCTGGATGCAGCAGTAGCTGCAGCCGCAGACCTCCATGTGGAGTAGATTCCCCCGCCCCCTCCACCATCACAATGCTGGTCCAGCTGCAAAGGCCATTTTTTTATTTAACCTTTAAAAAGCTGGCAATATCTGTGCCTCCATCTCGAAGCACCCTCTCTCTGACTTCCTTACCTGGCATGGCATATCCTGCTGCTGCCTTGCAGCTGGAAGGCCCCTGACCATTCAGCTGAGAAAGCCCACCCACCCTTCTTAATTGGACGGTGAGCCTGCCCTCTGGCCTTTAATTGGCTGCCCCAGGGAAAATCACAATGACTGTGTTTCTCTCATGGTGCAGGCTTCTGGCCCCATTGGAGCCTGACGGTGGGGTTCAGAAGCCCACGGGGAACATTCTGCCCATGGGGTGAACATGTACATAGGGCCAGTCACCACTTAGCTCCATTCGTACGTGCAGAGCGCTACTTTTCTCCCATACATCCTTGGAAGGTCTGACTGTTCAGGGTGGCTGTTCCTCTGCCTGTTCTGAATTTCAGGCCCTTTGAGGCTGAATCCCAAGCATATTATTTAATCTTACATGGGACGTGGGCATTTGTTGGCCATCCCTAATTGCCCTTGAGAGCAGTTAAGGGTCAACTATGCTGTGGGCCTGGAGTCACGTGCAGGCCAGACTGGGAGGACAGCAGATGTCCTTCCCTGAAGGGCATTAGTGAACCAGATGGTATTTTATTTTTTTACATCAATGATAGTTTCATGTTCACCATTACTGGGGCTAGCTTTGAATTGCAGATTTTATTAATTGAATTTAAATTCCACCAAGTGCCATGGTGGGGGGATTTAAACCTGTGTCCCCAGAGCATTAGCCTGGGCTTCTGGATTACTAGTCCAGTGACATTACTACACCCCTAGTTTCCACTGCAGCCGGGAGTCACCGGCTAATATAGAGTGAAGTATGGGTTTCTTTTTCTCCTTTTGGAGTTAATCATGACGGTCGTACTACATGGTGCAGCAAACCTTTTTTTAACAGAAGTTCCTCGTGTCAATACATTGATATTCTGCTGGCTGAAGCTGGCAGTGTCTGGATATATTCATAGCAAACACTGTCTGATGCGCCATGTGCCAGACATTCATCCTCTGTCTGAAAGGTTTACTCTAGAGTTTAAAATAACGCCGTTTGAAAGACCAAATTCCTCAAGTCACTTGTTTTAATAAATGCTTTTCTTGTCCGCATCTGTCTCCAGTGCTAACCACCAAATGCATGCACTGTCTCCCACCCCCCCCACCACCCCCCCCATCAAAGGCAACTCCCAACTTGCCCAATCTCTAGGCAGATGCCAGCTTCAAAAACGACGTGTAAGCCGACTTAAAAGCCAATGAGTGCACGGCCATTTTGGTTTGAGATGACCTCCGTGAGCTGCTTGACCTTTGCTTTCATCAGCGCTGTACCTTCTCAATGGAATTCGTTCCTTCTGTATTCATTCTATGAGCCCTAGACTGCACGCTTATCTCACAGGTTGGTAGTCTGAGAGTAAGAAATATGGCCCCTTGGTTTGCTGGGGTGAAATTGGGGCAAAACTGGGGACCAGGGATGAAATGGAGTGGGGGGAGGAGTAGGGGAGGGAGGGCAATATGGTGGAGTGCAGAGGTGGGGCAGCAAATGTGGCAGGACCCCGATATTCTGCCCCAAAGCCGTGACTGCAGCCATTTCTGTGGGGGGGTGCAGTGCCATACCACCCGGACCTAACCAAAGAAGGCAGGGCTGGCAGGATTGCATCAGCTACTGGAATTTCCACCCATGCCACCTCTTGTGCCTGAACATACCTGATGGTGAGCGGGTACCAGCACTCAGCCCAGCACTCAGCACAACGTAACACTGAAGGTAGGGCCCGCACCAAAGGATTCATGGTCTGAACTGGCCTGGGAAGACTTTCAGTCCCAGTGAAACTGGCCCTCCTTAAAATAGTGCTTGTTTCAACTTTTATCAGCTTAGACCTCGAGTGGCTGGTCAGTCCAACACTTTCCACACCTCCCATTTGGAATATTCCGGGCACACGCCTGGACTATGTAAATTGTCTGACATAGGGCCTCCCGCAGGCTGCCAGCGAGGGGGCAGTGCAAGTCAGTGGAGAAAGGTGGCTACCTCTGAGGTGGAAAAGGGCTGTGTCCTGCCCAGTAAAGGTATATCATGTTCCTAACCATCAAGATATGGGCAGGGGTTTTCCGGCCTGGCCTTGGTGGGACCTGCCACGGAGGATGTGGTGGGCCAGCCCAAAGTCCGCTGACTTTCAGTGGGACCAGAAGAGCCTTAGGGGTCTTCTTGGGGGGGGGATCATGGACCCCAGTGGGGTCATGAGGCGAGATACTGGGGTCACAGGCTTTGCAGCAGCAATGGCTGCCGTGGAGATCCGACTGAATGAATGTTAAATGCTGCGAGGCCCCTTTAAATCCTAAATGGCTGATGCCTGATTCCTGCTCCAAAAAAACACCCTGGAAAGGCAAGTTTTTAAAAAAAAATTCCATGGAGATTGAAAACTCTGCTTCCCCCCACCCCCACCCCACCCCCACCAACGCTGGCCCTCACAGGTCTAAAGTCTGGTCAAGAGGGGAGACATAAGACATTAGGGGCCAGATCCTCACCAAGAAGGTGAGAAACAGGAGCCAGGTCTGGTTTTTTTTTGTCAGAAACCCGCTTCTGGTGGCAAGCTGACTTGAAGTTCAGGAGCGGGATTTTCAGCTTGGCGTGAAATGGCGGGCGGTGACGTCAGGTGAGTGTCCTGACATCACCACACACTCGTGTGATATTTCGGTCAGCGGGCATGCGCGAGAGTCAGCAGCACACCTGCCGACAAGAGGCCTACTAGGGCCCTTAAGCTGGTAATTAGGTTGAGTTTTTCTCTGCCCATCCAACCTTACGTTTGGTGGACGGGCGAATAAACCAGGCGGCTGTTACATTTTTTGCGAAACCTCAACCACGGGCTGGTTGGTGCTTGGGCAGGATTTTAATAATCACCATGTAAAGGTACGTGAGTCCACGGTATGGACACTTTTTTTTTCTTGGATTTTTAACATCTTCAATTTTGTTCTCAAATATCTTCAGCTCCCTGAGGCAGCTCTGTGCCTTCAGGGAGCTTTCAGTGCGCGCTCCCTGTGCACGCACGGACTTTAATGCTCGCCTCTCGTCGTCCCCACCCAGGCAGCGCTGAGCTTCTCAGCGCGTGTTTCATGCTGGCCGTTATTTGGCCAGCCAACATGAAGTCACTGTCGGGGTCCCATTTGTGGGTGGCGGACCGTTTCTTGGCCATTCCCAGGCCTGGCCAACGAGGGGAAAATCTTCCCCCAGATTTCCGCAGGGAGTAAGCCATTAATGATTTCCCTGTTCAATTAAAGCCAGCGGGGACAGGAATAGAGGTGGGTTTCAGACACTCAATTGGGCAGCCATCAGTGAGGCTGCTGGTTCTCCTGAGGGAGTGAGTTTGTGCCAAAGCCTTCCGCTGTACCACAGGGAAATGAGATGTCACAGGAGTCAGAGCCCTGGTTCCCCCCCTGGAGGGAGAGGAGGGGGGTCCTCTTCCTGGAGGGTGGAAGGAGGAGACTATCTCACTGTTCAGCAGGGGCACCTCTCTGTTCAGCGTCATCTCCCTCTGCATCCTATTCCTCCTCCTCCCTTACCACCTCCTCCTCCTGCTCACTCCCCACGATGAGTTTTCCCTTCCAAGGCCTGACTGTTCTCAAGGTCCACATATCTGAAGGACCGTTATATGGAGAGCGCAGCAGAGCACCGATAAAGACCAATACTCTTGGAGGTTATTGCATGGCAGCACTTGACCAATCTAGGCACTAGACCCAGTGCCCACTGAGTCTGATGCCCCATCAGTTATGAATCTGAAATATTGCCCAGTCTTGGTGAAGAGGGCATAGGTCACCTGTGATGTACAGGTGCTTGTTATGACGTGGCAGATGATGTGTGCCAGGCAGACTAAATCCACAAGGGAAACTTGGCCACGCTGATACAACAGTTTTGCAATTTGTATTTATTATGAAGATGTGTGCACTGAATTCAGAAGTAATGAGTCAACTAAGATCTTTAGAGATTTTTAAAAGTTAAATTAAAATATTCATTAACACGATTTCAAGCATATACATAAGACTACAATTACTTAATACTGTAACAAATCCTAAAATTCCTAATTAACCAGACTCTAAATTACACACCTTTTAAGGCAACAGTCCAAAATAGATTTTAAATTTAAAAAGCAAGCCAGCAAGTTACCACAGCACCCACCTGACAGTGGAATTCCAAAAACGTGCCTCCAACTTTAGTCACTGGACACAGCAGACTTATGCACAAATGGCTAGAGGCTTCCCGAAGGCTGTTTCACACAGTCCCTGTTAGATCTTACATGGCTCCCCAACATAGCATTTCATTCTCCTTTATATACATTTCTTCATCTTTAATCTGTAAATTCCATTGTTCCATATGCCTTTGAAATGTACTTTTCCCATAATATAAAAATTTTCATATTGCCATTATTGTCAGTGACCTTTGGGAAAAATAAACACACTGCTTGGCCTTGCTTATCTGGCTAGTTGGAAACATTCTAACATCCCTTTGAAATCCAGACAACTTCTTCACTTATCCAAAATTCCAAATTTCCTTCACACCTTACATGCTAAGACAGCATCCATGATTACTCGTTAGCATTTGAAGTACACTCCTACACCTAACTGCTTTTGATAATTTCAAGCTTGCAGTCTCCCTCACTCTAAATGTAACTAAATCCCACAGACAGGACCATCTACACTAACCCATAAATCTACTTGACAATAAACCTGAATAATATTGTGGGAATTATTATACTTTCGTAATGAGCAGCATGTGAGATGCCGCAGAGGTGGGCACAGATGTCTGACTAGAGAGTCGGTCTCCTTCGGCGCTGGTCCTTGACTATATCCAGGCACTGCCTGTAGATCCTGTGCTCAGGGTAGATTCTCCTTCTCCTTTGTGCCCCTTGTCCCTTTCCTCTGCCCTTCCTGTGTGGGCTGCAGCCTCTCGTCTCCAATGTCCACCAATCACACATAGCACCACACTCAGCTGGATCCTGCTACGCTGAAACTCCTGATCAAATGAACCTCTTCATATAATGTCATTTGGAAAGGGCTCAACCATAATTTAAAAGAATATACAAGTAACCAGGTCTGAAGGCGACTTTGTTCGTTGTCCCACTTTTAAAGGTGCTTAACATTACAATGATAGAAAGGTAGAATATTATTTTATTATCATGCTAAACTTACATAAGCTGGAAACAACAATGGAGCAACATAAAAGCAAAATACTGTGGATGCTGGAAATCTGAAATAAAAACAAAAAATGCTGGAAAATCTGAACAGGTCTGGAGAGCATCCTGGAGAGAGAAACAGAGTTACACATTTCGAGTCTGTATGGTTCCTGAAGAAGAATCATACGGACTCTCTCCTTCTCCTCAGATGCTGCCAGACCTGGTCAGAATTTACAGCATTTTCTGTTTTTATAATGGAGTAACGTATATCACCTGAGATAAAACCGCCACAAGGAATTTGTGCCTCGTATCAAACCATTTATCCCACATTTTGAGGACACGTTGAAAAGTTCAAATTAACCCTCGGAAATAAATAATATTGGGAAGGTCTGAAATTGGTGAATTTGTCGTCTTCTGGCAAGCTCACACACAGGGCCCCCCCCAATCTGAGGCAGACTACAGCAAACAGGCGCTCGAGTGGCCCCCTTACCTTTCCACCACTTCATGGTGCAGTATGAAGTTCACCATTAACTGAGGAGGATAGTGATGGACTTCAGGGGGACATACACGCTGGTGGAATGGGCAGACACGTGGTAGATGAAAGTTAATGCATAGAAGTGTGAAGCGATTCATTTTGATAGGAAGGACAAGGAGAGGCAATTTTTTAATTTACTCATTCATGGGCTGTGGGCTTCACTGGCTGGGCCAGCATTTATTGCCCATCCCTAATTGCCCTTGAGAAGGTGGTGGTGAGCTGCCTTCTTGAACTGCTGCAGTCCATGTGGTGTAGATACACCCACAGTGCTGTTAGGGAGGGAGTTCCAGGATTTTTACCCAGCGACAGTGAAGGAACGGCGAGATATTTCCAAGTCAGGATGGTGAGTGACTTGGAGGGGGACTTCCAAGTGGTGGTGTTCCCATATAAAATAGACAAAACAATTCTAAAAGGAGTGCAGGGCAAGTTGAGAAAGTGATTAAAAAGGCATACACGATCAGGATTTTATCAACAGATGCTGTGATGACTGTCACTTTAAGATCAGTTCAACTGAGTAGGGGTCACGTGATTTGTTCAGCCAAGGGGGGTAGCGCAGGGGTAATAAATTCTAGGGAGGGGTTTCCTAGGAAAAGAAGATGGCTGTATGAGGGGCTGGCTGGATACAAGCAGCCACGGAAGCTCTCGTGTAAATAAAATTTGTTTTCTTTGACTAAGAAGCCTCCGAGCATTCAAAATTGCGGGGTCTAGACAGAGTAGATAGAGAGAAATTATTCCCAGTAGCTGAAGGGTCAAGAATTAGAGGACACTAATTTGAGGTGACATGAGGAAAAACATGTTTACACAGTGAGTGGTTTGGATCTGGAAGGTACTGCCTGTAAGTGCGGTGGAGGCAGATATAATCGGGGCTTTCTAAAGAGATTTAGATAAGCTCTTGCAGGGCAGTGGAATGGGACTAACTGAGCTGTCCTTGCAGGGAGCCAGCAAGAACACAATGGTCCGAATGGCATTCTTCTGTGCTGCGATCATTCTAAAACTCTATGATAAGCAACATGTGTAGCACATGTCTCCAAAGACCTATGGATCCCGAGATCAGCTGATTGTGAATTTATTGCCAAGTGATGACAAAAACGGTAAGGTGCAACAACATACTTGCCTTTTTAGATTTTACGGCTGGAAAACCATTGTGGCTCTATTGTTTGGATGAGGCATTAAACCGAGGCTTCAATTATACAGGGCCTTGGTGAGACCACACTTGGAATATTGTGTGCAGTTTTGGTCTCCTTATCTGAGGAAGGATGTTCTTGCTATAGAGGGAGTGCAGCGCAGGTTTACCTGACTGATTCCTGGGATGGCGGGACTGACATATGAGGAGAGATTGAGTCGGATAGGATTATATTCACTGGAATTCAGAAGAATGAGGGGGGATCCCATAGAAACCTATAAAATTCTAACAGGACTAGACAGGGTAGATGCAGGAAGGATGTTCTCGATGATGGGGGAGTCCAGAACCAGGGGTCACAGTCTGAGGATACGGGGTGGACCATTTAGGACTGAGATGAGGAGAAATTTCTTCACCCAGAGAGTGGTGAGCCTGTGGAATTCGTTACCACAGAAAGTATTTGAGGCCAAAACATTGTATATTTTCAAGAAGGAGTTGGATATAGCTCTTGGGGTGAAAGGGATCAAAGGATACAGGGAGAAAGCAGGAGCAGGCTATTGAGTTGGATGATCAGCCATGATCATAATGAATGGTGGAACAGGCTCGAAGGGCCGAATGGCCTACTCCTGCTCCGAGTTTCTATATTTCTATGTTTCTATATTTGTCTGTTTACTCGGATTGTTGTGAAAGATCCCATGGCACTATTTTGAAGAAGAGGTTTCCCCCAGTGTCCTGGTCAATATTTCTCCCTCACTAAAGACATTTATCCCATTGCTACTTGTGGGAACTTACTCTGCACAAATTGGTTGCAACAGGATCTACCCTTCAAAATGATACTGTGTTGTAATGTGCTTTGAGATGTCCTGAGATGTTAGGTGCTATATAAATGATGTTCTTTCATTCTGTGACAGAAGAATTCAACTGATGTGCAATACTGCAATGACAATTTTTAATGAGACCTGGTGCAAAGTGATATTGCTGCTTGCAATATGCATCGCTCCATGAATACTCCAACTTGAGACATGTGGTTAGTCCCATTACCTTTGATTGCATTTTCCAAATTAATCACTTTAGGTGCTAGTTGTAGCTTAGTGGTACCCACTCTTGAGAAGCACAATCAGGGCTGACACTCCAGTGCAGTACTGGGGGAGTGCTGCACTGTTGGTGAGTGCTGTCTTTCAACTGGTAATTAAATTGAGGCCCTACATGCTCTCTTAGGTGGTTTATAAAGATTCAATTGCGCTATTCAAAGAAGAGCAGAGCAGTTGTTCTGGTGCCCGGGCCAATATATTCCTACATTACAAATTTCATTACAGAAGTGTGAAGTGCTTTAGGAAGTCTTAAAGTTGTGAAAATTTTGTAATAAGTACAAGTTCTTTCTAACTTTCTCAAAGTTAAAGAAAAAACTGCACTGAAATCAGCCACTTGTTTCCCACATTACAACAGTGACCATACTTCAAAAGTAATTCATCGGCGGTACAGAGCTTTGAGAGGTCCGGTGCTCGTTGTTGTACGTTAGTTGTTATTGGCTAAGGAATCATTGCAGAGACTCGGATATTTCTGAACAGTAACTGAGTTATTGGAGGAGCGTAACTATTTACAGTTACAGAAGACTATAGAGGTATTACCCAGTCTAAGCCATGAGCTTTCTGCTTCTTGGCACTGGGTCATGTGTCTCTTTCTTCATCATGTGGGCGGTAATGTTTCCAGTCCCACACATTAACTCTTTCAGTCCTGAACACTCTAATACTACATCTCTCTGCAAGTCTTTATCCAAATATATTTTACAATTATATTTACACACGACCCCTTCTCCCTCCAAGTCTCTGACTTCATAGGTTTAATCGGTCTGGAGGTTTCGCGACACTTTCTGACTGTGTCCTTGTAAGGCTTGGAAGATCGGTGGTCTCCTTTTGCATTTCCTTGCTTTGACTTGGTTGGCCTTTGGTGAGAGTTACAGTATCTGGTGCATTTTCAGTTTGACTCTCAACACCTGGTTCTCCCAAATGTGTAATGGAAGGTTCTCTTCTCTGGACCCAGACTTGACCCTCTTTTCCCTCTCCTTGTTGTGATACCTCTCTCCATCCCATTTTGCTCACTCAAGATTGGAGTTTGTGGGTTTAACCCTCTCCTTGCATTTGATATGTTCCCTATCCTTGAATTGACCCTGGTTCCTTTTGACACTTTTGTCTTTTTGTCTTTCTTTACTTCTGGAGTGATGACTCCTTGTAGCCTCTGCTCCGTGAAGTCTTGGATAATCCTGGATTGCTGCCTCTGGAAACAATTGTGGAGGCAGGATAGGAAGCTGTGAGGAGGGCATTTGATCAACACCATGCTTCCCCTCAAATTCCAGTAACCCTGGTTTAGCAGAAAGGTCAGTCTCTTCCAGTGTGGAAGAGCTTTGCTTCTGTCTCTAGTTCTGGGTGTTTTTGACCACCTGGTTATCACACTTGGTGGATGGATACGTGTGGATACATTTATAAAGGGGTCACCACTATTGGATGAATGTGGTATTGCACCTGTGTATTTTATCGCTTGAGTTTCATCTTTCACTTGCTCACAGAGTGATGAAGGATCAGAGTCACACTCAGGTATTCATTGACCCAACTGACTCATTACAGCTTCAGTAAGAACAAGTTTATCCTCCGTACTGCCAGAAATCTTCTAGGAAAAAGGCTGGATTATCAGCCTCTAAAGAATGTTGAGAAATCAGCACTGAGGTCCCAATCTGGATCATCAGTTTTTTGTAATTCGCTTACATTATGTAGGTGTCACTAGCTAGGCCAGCATTTATTGCCCATCCCTAATTGCCCTTGAAAAGGTGGTGATGAGCTGCCTTCTTTAACCACTGCAGTTCCTGTGGTGTAGGAACACCCACTGTTAGGGAGAGAGTTCCAGGATTTTGACCCAGCAACAGTGAAGGAACGGCGATACATTTTCAAAGCAGGATGGTGAGTGACTTGGAGGGGAACTTCCAGGTGATGGTGTTCCCATGTGTCTGCTGCCCTTGTCCTTTAGACGGTGGTGGCTGTGGATTTGAAAGGTGCTGTCGGAGGAGCCTTGGTGAATTCCTGCAGCGCATCTTGTAGATGATACACACTGCTGCTAATGTGTGTCGGTGATGGAGGGAGTGAAGGTTTGTGGACAGGGTGCCAATCAAGTGGGCTGCTTTGTCCTGGATAGTGTCAAGCATCTTGAGTGTTGTTGGAGCTGCACTTATCCAGGCAAGTGGAGAGTATTCCATCACATACCTGACTTGTGCCTTGTAGATGGTGGCCAGGCTTTGGGGAGTCAGGAGGTGAGTTACTCACTGCAGGATTCATAGCCTCTGACCTGCTCTAGTAGCTACATTATTTACATGGCGAGTCCAGTTCAGTTTCTGGTTAATGGTAACCCCCCAGGATGTTGATAGTGGGGCATTCAGCGAGGGTAATGCCAATGAACATCAAGCAGCAAAAGTTAGATTCTTTCATTGGAGATGGTCATTGCCTGGCACTTGTGTGGCACGAATGTTCCTTGCCACTTGTCAGTCCAAGCCTGGATATTGTCCAGGTCTTACTGTATTTGGACATGGCTTGCTTCAGTATCTGATGAGTTGTGTGGACGGTTTGAGGAGCTCCAATTTGGTATCATCGATGACTTGTCTGTTCATTGACGTCCTTCACTACATTGATGAGGTTGAGGTCGATGTAGGTGTTATGGCTTGCAAGAGAAAATTCCTGATTGCGAATAACATATATAATATTTCCAGTATCTGTTTGTTTTTGTATTGGTGTATTGCTTGTAACAACCTTCCTATGATTTGTAATTTGATCCCTCCTGGACCATATAACTGGGTTTCAGCTGTCCTCAGCCATTATTTTGCTAGCCATGGTTCCTTATCAGACAGGACAGTTATACTTGCATCTGTATCCAATTTGAAATTAGTGATATGTCCATTGACACAAGTGCCCACATCTAGAACGTGGGCATCTTGGAGATCTTTGATCTGACCTAGGAAACATGGTTGTTTCTCTTCTTGCTGAGATTCTTCTATTTCATAATGGCTTTGTGTGTGAAGATTCTCTCATTATCCTCTGTGTATGTAGAGGTTTTAGTTCTGCACAGCTTTCCAAAGTGCCCAAACCTTCTACAACAAACCATTCTGCAGTTCTTGCAGGGCCTATTCACACCTATGGGCTTTTTGGCACCGCAGCGCTGACATGGTTTAATGATGTCTTGAACTTTTGTTCAATAAGATGTCTTTGATATTCTTTGGGGGTTTTCTGAATCACATTTTGTCTTCCTCTCTTAGTATGGCTCTATTTTGTTGATAGGCCTCTGACTGTCTGACCAACTGTATTGCGTTCTCCAAAGTTAAGTCATCTTTGGATTGCAGTAGGTCAAAGGGTATCATTGGTAACTCTGACTAGGATGTGATCTCATATCAACTCTGGTTTAAGATCACCATATTCGCAACCTCCAGTCAATTGATACAGGCCATTGATAAAGGTATCGACGGGTTCATCAGGTTTCTGAACCCTTGTTAAACTTGGCTCTTTCTAATATCTTGTTACTCCATTAAAATCATTACCAAAAGCTTTAACGGCTTTTTCAAATTTAGTATGATGTTTCATTAAGGCTTTGTCTTGCTATCACATTATCAGCAATTGCTCCAATAGAGTATACCAACGTATTGACTTGTTCAGCCTCTGACTTATTGTTCAATCTGGATGCAATTCTGAATCTTAAATGTCTCTTCCACCATGGTGTCCAATTCTGTGTCTGATCTGGCCCTTCCATGTGCCCAAATCAGTTTGGCAAGGTGAATTTGGAATCCATAGCTATTTTAAGCTCTTAGGGGGTCTGTCTGGATTTTTAAAAGTTCCGTTGCAGTAATGGAGTTTTCCCATTGCTGATCAGACTTTCATTGGTCCCAGTTGCGGCTGGTGACCCTTTTTTGGTAATCATTCCTAAACTTTGCAGAATTTTGAAACTAATTGCTGGAAGTTGCTATTAAGGCCTGTTCACTGCTTTCCTCCTGTTGGGGAATCGTGCTTATGCAGCCAAGTATATTTTAAATTGATACCTCATGGTCGTTATGTGCAATGGCACTGATCGCTGATCTGGACTGCAAGGTGTGTCGAAACCTGCGCTCGCTGAAATTGAATTTTTCCCAGTGCTGCCTGCTTACTGCGCTGTGAATTTGAAGATTTTGAGTCGTCTTCTTGGTTTACCTGTAGTTCCTCGATTGATGCTAGGCTCTTTGACTCTGCTGCTGGATCGGGATTTTTCACAGGCCATCAAGTGCTATGGTTTAGCCCTTAGTAAGCTGAAAAGTTGACTTTTCTCTCTGCCTCTTGGCCTCCATGTCTTCTGTGGAGCTCGTTTGGTGATTTTTTTTTTAACTATCTTCAGTTACGGCACCTTTTGTTTTTCAGGTCAGACTTAGTTGATTTTTGAAGATTGAGATCCGTCACTACTGCTTTTTAAAGTTGATTTTCGGAGATTTGGGGTCCTTCACTGCTGCCACCATGTTATATTTTAGTTGTGACTGGCTAAGGAATTATTGCAGAGACATCGATATGTTTGAACAGTAACTGGTTAATTGGAGGAACATAACAATTTACAGATATACAAGACTACAGGTATTACTCGGTCTAAGTCATGAGCTTGCTCCACCTTGACTCTTGCTCATGTGTCTCTCTTATTGCATCATGTGGGTGGTAATGTTTCTCCAGTCCCATACAGTAACTCTTTCAGCCCTGATCACCCCAATGCTACATAATATAGAATTACAAGACCCTCCTTGTTTCTTTTTTTATGCATGTTTTCACGAGACATGACATTCAGTTCTTCTTCATTGATAAATGAGGGCGGTGTTGAAATCAAAATCTGAATTGCTAATGGTTTAATTGTAGAATACCGCTCCTTCATTTTTTTCCTTAGGAGCAAATCACTTATTTGCAAAGTGAGAAATCTGTGCAAGCTTCTTTGATATGGAAAAGATTACTGTTGGTATCTTTAGCCCTTCAGACAAACAATTAGAGACATGGATTTGATTCTTCTGAGTTCTTCAGGAGTTATGAACGTTTAAAGTAAAAGCACAGGATTGAGGGGGTCTGGGTAAACTCCACTCAGCGCACAATTCTCCAGGTCCACATCAACACTTCAGTTGCTACCATTGGAGACAATAGTGTGTTTAGCTCTGATTCACACTTGTGATCTCAGTCCCCTGTAACATGTAGTAAATATGTAAAATGAAGTAAAGCACCCTCTCTAGTACAACACTTGCTTTTGAAAGTCATCAGTTCACAAGTCTGGCAGAGCTGTTGTCTTTGGCTGTTAAGACGTCAACTCCACATGATTGAGTGAAATCCTTGGTGCTTCCCGATCATTTTTTTTTTATTATTCCTGCTGTGCTCTCTCTGTCTGTTCCCCATGATCTCGTTCTCCCTGCTGCTAAACTCTAACTGTTGGAGTCCCCAGAGCCCACACAAGCCAGCAATTTACATACACTTAGCATACACTCAGCAATCATTCACAAATGATGGATTGATGTCTGGCCCTGCTTTTGCTGCTGATGATGTAATGCCGTTTACATCAAACTCATTATCTGCACCAAAGCGATGGTTTCCTCTCTGTTTCTTGGTGATATCCAAACCCATCTATCTCGTGATAGTTAACAGCTGTCCTTCTAGCAAGACAAGTACAATCAGAGAGCAGAGTGAGTCTGGTCGCAATCTTCAGCTTCATTCAAGGTAGCAAGGCTAGGGGAATGGGAACATCAGTGACAGATGTACCCATGTCCTAGGGTGATTCCTATCTCTTGAGTTAATCTGCAATAAAAACAAAATGCTGGAAAAACTCAGCAGGTCTGACAGCATCTGTGCAGAGAGAAAAACAGAGTTAATGTTAATCTGTGTATGTGATGGTTATCGTCGGTGGTTGTCATGGAGTGATAGCCCAGATCTTTCGCAGAGCGACAAACATCGTCGGATTGCCACTCCTCTCGAACTTTTGCCTTGCCTTGATGCTGCTCCGCTTCTCTTGCCAGATCTTCCAAGTCCGGCTTTCCCAGAAATGCAGAGCGCACCATCCCTCGGAGACCTCCATCCGATTGCAGTTAAATCAGGGGAAGAGGGGACGCGCCCCCTTTACACAGCACCAGCTGGTAAATGTAAAGGTCCAGTGTGAATGTTAGTGAGTGGGTGGGTGAGTGAGAATGGGTAGGTGGATGAGGTAAGTGGGTAGGGTGTGTGAGGTGGTAGGTGGATAGGGTGGCGGGTGGGTAGGTTGGGTTGGGAGGGGTAGGTAGGTTGGGGGTTAGTCAGGTCAGGTAGGGGGTTAATCAAGCGGTGGTCAGGGTAGTCAGGTATGGTGGGATAATTGGGGGTTTTGGGTGGTAGTCGGGTATTCAGGGGAGGTGTGGTGGGGAGGGATGGTGGGGTCGGGGGGTCAGGGGCCATAGTTGTGC
Organism: Cetorhinus maximus; assembly: GCF_964194155.1. NCBI lineage: Eukaryota > Metazoa > Chordata > Chondrichthyes > Lamniformes > Cetorhinidae > Cetorhinus > Cetorhinus maximus. The sequence goes on from NW_027597580.1 coordinate 47,652, forward strand.
GTCAGTGGGGGGGGCAGTTGGGGGTCAGTGTGAGTGAATGGGGGAGAGGGAGTCAGTTCTATTGTTACTCAGGAGTTAGGCTAAGTTTTAATCTGTCCAACGTTTCCTGGGTAACTATCCATGTCAGTACTGCGGAATTCCCTGAACTATTCGACTCTAGCTCAGGGTTGGACACTATTGCATAGGGTCCTGAGGAGCAGGGAAATTGCCCGCCAAATGTCCTGGGCAATTCCCACATAGGTCAGCATGTCAGGGCTTCCACAGGGTCCTGAGGCACATCTTGGATTCTGTATTGGGTCTCCAGCAATACGGAGACCGGAAGATCTAGGTCAATGTGTGAAATTTGTGCCTAGGACACTCTCAGCTGAATCTGTCCACTCACTTGCCTATCTGTTGTCAATTTAAACAAGTCCTCCCCCCCATCCTCCCTCAGTGCCCAATAGGCTTTTCCGTCACCATCTCCATTTAAGCTTCTGGCTCGCCTACCGTCTTTCTTGCTAAGGTCTCTGCTGCTCCCTCTCTGTTAGAATGACTGCAATTGCTGTTGAAGGAAAGTCACCATGGCCTTCTTCACTCCAGTAGCCCTGACGATGCTGGCAATCCTCCATTGAGAGCCCTCCATATGGCCATTGGAGAGTGTAAGCTTGTCATCTGGAATGGCACTGTGACCTCTCGGTCAGCAAACTGGGAGGTCAAGTGCTATTCCAGGACTTGAGCACAAAACTTGAGGTTGATGTTTGAGTGTCGTACTGGTGAACTGCAAGGTCTGAGAGCCACTCTGTACTTGCAGTGGGGCTTCCTTGCTTTTAGATGCGATGCCCCTTGTGTGAAGCCTTGGATCTCATTAGGCTTGTTGATTGCTTGTTGTAAGCTAGGTTTCAGTGGCATGTATGTGGGCCCTGAATCCCTTTGTTCATCTATCCCTTCCCCAGTGCTCCCTTATGCAGAAGAGAGGAGTAATTTAACAAAATTTCACTGCCAGGAGTGGGTATTAGAGATTCAGGCATGCTCACGCTGCCAATACGTGCTCCTAGTGGGAGAGGATCCGCACTGGGGACAATATTTCGCAAGGTTACCTAATTTTTCTATTTGTCCATCTTGTGTTCAAAGTGCACCACCTCATTCTTTGTTGCATCATACAGCAACCCCAATCGCTTCAGCAACTTGCTCAACCTAACCGTGTTGTAATTTTCTGCGATCATCTTCAGTGTACAGCCCCGTTCAGCATCATCTGAAAGTTTGTATGCACAGATGATCCTCTTTCAAAAGGAAGAAAGGCTTGCATTTATATAGCCCTTTTCACAACCACCAGATGTCTCAGAGCGCTTTCAGCCAATGAAGTACTTTTAAAGTGTAGTTACTGTTGTAATGTAGGAAACACAGCAGCCAATTTGCACAGCAAACAGCAGTGTGATATAAACCAGATACTCTGCTTTTTGTGATGTCGATGGGGGGATAAATATTGACCAGGACACCAGGGATAACTCCCCTGATCATCTTCAAAATAGTGCCATGGGATCTTTTTCACCCACTTGAGCAGGCAGATGGGGCTTTGGTTTAACATCTCATCTGCAGTGCACCCTTAGTACTGCACTAAAGTGTCAGTGTGGATGTTTATCCTCAAATCCTGAAGTAGGATTTGAACCTGGAACTTTCCTGACTCAAGAGGTAAGAGTGCTACCAACTGAGCCAATTGTGTATAGAAAGCTGGGCCACCCCCAGCCCCAATCCTGGGGGCATCTCTTGTCCTTGTCTGTCATGACCCAGAAGCAGTACAGTAAGGAACATTTCTTTAAAATGTCTGTGCAATCAGTAATTCATTTTAAGAATGTTTGAAAGGGACTTTTAAAGAGTTTGCTTCAATGTAAAGGGATCAATTGTTATTTTCTTGGATAATAAACACTGGTCCATGTGACCTGGTGACCCTTGCCCTGGAAGAAATACCAACAAGAAAGAAGTCGACAGAAGGCATGTGGCCAGATGCAAAGGAGAGCCATAAGCAGGAGAGCTGGAGGGTGAAGGTGATTAACACACAGATGCAGACATAAGGAGAAAGTAGACAGACAGAAAGAAGAATGTGATTTGTGTGAGGGGAAGCCAGCAAAGCCCAAATGAACAGGTTGGTTTTCTGTTTGATAGTAAGAAGAAAAATAGAATTCTGGAAGTTCCTGGTGAAGCAATGTGTGAACAGTGAAAAGGGGCCGAGCCCTAAAAGCAGCGTGAATAGATTGGGCATGTGAAAGAGCTGAAAGTTTCCATCGGCGGAGCAGATTGTGCACCAGTTAGTGTTTGTTCTGGACAGTTATGCCATCAAGACCGATGTGACCCAAATGAGAGAGGGTTGGCAGACGTGTGCCATGTCAGTGCTAAACGGGCAACTTGGATGCAATACACCTGTTGGTGAATGCTACCCCGAGGGCTGAATCGATGGATTTGGAAGGACTGCGAGATTGCACATGCTGCTGCATTTGTACAGGGAGTGATGCAGTTGCTTGTTGGTTGTGTAAGAGGTATCTTTGTTGTATTAACTATGGGAAGTGAAATTTACCTTTTTTTAATTTGCCTGTTAATTCATGTTTAATTTGCATTGGCTCTGATCCACATTAAAATAAAAGTGACAAGAAGTGAAATCTTGTTGGTAATTTCTTCATTTATGGGTTGTCTGGGAACTTGGGTTACTTTGGTTTACAGTTCCCCCACAGAGATTGTAACACTGTCCCTTTTAGTCCCTTGCTTCTATTTCCCCAAGTAATTTTAAACTTCAGAGGTACCACCTGTCTGTGACTCCCCAGGCCTCTGTCTGTGATTCCCTTCACCTTCGATCTGCCCATCTGCACCTAAGCTGTCTGCCTTTGGATAAATTGGAAGTGGGTGTGCACTGTAGCATTGTTAAACTGAAAATGATTTCTGTATGGACGGTTCACGGATACTCCAGTATGGTGATGTGTTTCTGCACATCAGACACCAGGCTAACCAAAGAAATTACTGCTCACGCCAAAACCTCATCTCTCATTCAATCTCTCGTGCTGATTAATTGTTTTGTGATGTGTTTGACAAAAATCATGCCTGTTTACAAATATTGATCGGAAGAAATCTTTGCAAACGCTTTTGCGAAAACATTGCCTCGTGAAAATCCAGGGTCTGTGTTTGGCAGCAGTGGGCACATCAAAATTACCTCCAGCATCAAGGTGGTTCCTGTCTTTTTAATGGAAATTCCTAGTTATATAGGGGAAATGGAAGCTCAATATGCAAGGTTTTATTATGGTCTATGGACAAGGATTTTGGATGAGATCGGATGACCAATTTTATGCAATTCTCGCCCCTCTGTCTTCGAGATCTGAGATTGTTCTCTGCACCCATTAACCCCGTTACAAATGGCCTGAAAGAATTTCGATGCCTTTGTGTCTTTATTGTGCATCTTTTAAATTTATATTCCACTTCATACAAATATAAACTATTCCTATACATTTTGTCACACTATACAATTATACACTAATATGTATGTATGTATGTACAGTGGTGTGTAACTACTATCCCATATTTCAGTTAGGCGATGGCATAGTGGTATTGTCACTGGACTAGTATTCCTGAAGCCTGGGGTTTGAATCCTATCATAGCAGATGGTGAAATTTGAATTCAACAAAAATCTGGAGTTAAATGATGACCACAAAACCATTGCTGATTGACGGTTGTAAAAACCCATCTGGTTCACTCATGCCCCTTTTGGGAAGGGGAAATCTATCATCCTTACCTGGTCTGGCCTACATGTGACTCCAGATGCACAGCAATGTGGTTGACTCTTAAATGCCCTCTGAACAAGGGCATTCAGGATGGGCCTAGCCAGTGACACCTACATCCCATGAATGAGTAAATAGTATACAGGGGAATCAAAACAATTGTGTTAAAGCTGCTGCCCAGTGGCATGACATGCATTTTTTTCAAGGGCACTTGTCGTCCTCTCCTCGATGTAAATGGTTAAACTAAAAGGGAGAAATCTCCATTCCCCTACTTTGTTCATGCTGGGAAGGGACAGTATAGCAATGAGAAACTGTGGCTTGTGATCGACAATAAACTGATGAACTGGAGTCAGAACAATAACCTCCCAGTTGTGGCAGGGGGTCTCTCAATCAGGTCAGGAGTGGCATGGGCCATCGAGTCTCTGAGTTTGTGTCTCAAGCTGAACAAGCAATCCGTCTTTACTTCCACAGACAACTGTCGGCTCTAAGCACACAGGGTTTGAAACACCATAGGCTTGACTTCTTATGATCCAATATACCCTTTTTTTCATTCACGGGATGTGGGCATCGTTGGCTGGGCTAGCATTTATTGCCCATCCCTAATTGCGCTCTTGCACAGAAGTTTTCGGGAGAGCGCCGTAAATACCGTTTTCCATCGTCCTTGTGGCTGTTCCGCTAGGGCGAGGACGGGCTGGATAATCCCCGCAGACAGTAAATCCCTGGGTGCGTTCACACTCGCGACGTAGAGAGCTTATGTTGATGGCATAAATTAAATTGGCATTTATATAACTCGGGAGTTTTACAGCTTTGTTTGGAATTGAATGCTGACATTTGCCTGTGGAAACTGTACACCTTAGCAACAGCCAGGAGGCTGATATTGAAAAGTCACAGCTATCTCTTATGTAGTGCCTCAACAAATAGGAAAAGCTCAAAGCGCACCACACAATAAATTACCTTCCTAGCGCAGTCACAGCAATTAATGTGAGCAGTTGTAGTGTCTGCAGGCAAATATATTGATCCCACGAAAACATGTTCTGCCTTCCGATGAATCAGTCCTGTTAATAATATACACACCCATCAAGCTATTGCCTGCCCTGTGAATATAGCTTCTGAAAATTAATCTCCACACTACATTCGAAAGAAAGCAGGAAAATAAATTGTACTTACTAATTGTTTGTCTTCTGACTGTTTATTGAGAGAGACTGTATGATGTGTGATTTCTCCTGCCTAATCTCATGTTTATTCCAAGTGGGGAAGGAACCCCCAGACCTCTACCACCTAAAAGGACAAGGGCGGCAGGAGCACGGGAACAGCATCACCACCAAGTCACGCACCCACCCTGACTTGGAAATTATACTGCCGCTTTTTTTTCCCCATCCTCGCTAGGTCAAAATCCTAGGACTCCCGACCTAACCGCAACTTCATCACACTGACCGGGAATGGGCAATAAATCCCGGCTCTCCCAGTGAAGCCCACATATTGAGAATGAATGTATGTTTTAAAAAGCTCCCTGAAGGCCAGTTCATTTCATGCTGGTACCGCACCTCCTCTTTATGTTGGGTGCTGAGGTGGCACTGCTATTTCAGCCAGTGGTTGCATTCGGCTCCACAGCTGTCGTCTGCTTTAGTCCTGTAGTGTGTCCAGCTGTGCTATAACCTTGGAGGGGAGCTACATCAACTTGCTGTGCTCTTACTGACTGAAACTACAACTTCCACTCAGTGAGAGGTGTCAGCTGTGGCTCAGTTCATAGCACCCTCGCCTTTGAATCAGAGGTTTGTGGGTTCATGTCCCACTCCCGGAAACCAAGAACTGTGATTGTACTCGAAAGAGTTGCAATCTGTGACTGTTGATAACTCGAAAGAGTTTCCACTCAGCGGGCGATCGGTGTGGGGTGGGGGAGGTCGTCCGCCCTGACTGTCTGCCCCTCATCCGTGGCTATGCTCGAGGCCGGGTGTCCCTGAAGAGGGAGCACACGATGTCTGCTGGCACTGTCGAGGCCTTCTGTGCTCGGTGAGCACCGCAGGGACTGGGGTGCTTTATAGGCCCCTTTCATCACATTTTGATTTAATGTCGGCAAGTTTCCTTTGCATTTTGTCTTTTGTTTTTGCAGTTTCCCTTCAAGGGGCTGCCTTTTACTTTGTCCCTGATTTTGTTAATTTAGTTTAATTGTTTTGACTCCAAAGGAGTCACAACTTCCATTCACTAGGATGTTACTAGGGATGAAGGGATTTGAGAGGTGTGAATGCTTCTCATTGGAGCTAAGAAAGCTAAGAGATGAGATCTTCCAAGACCAGAAAGGGTTTTAATAGTGGAAAAGGTGACAAACTCGATGAGATTTTCAACTTGCCACTTTGGCATAAAACCTCCGTGCACTCCAAAAATGGGTTATAGTTACTGAGCGATCATGCAGTGGACCAGCATTCCACAGATTGCGGGTTCAAATCTCACCACGGCAAGTTAGGAAATTGAAGTCATTAAAGCTGCTCGTTTCTAAGCCGGCATCAGACCAAATACCTCGAAACCTGCCGGGTTGTTGCAAAAGCCTAACTGGTTCATCAATGTCCTTCAGGGATGGGGAGCAGCCAGTCCAACACAGTCCGGGCCTACACCTGACTCCAGTCCCTACGTGGCTGGCTCCTAACTGGGTAACTAAGGACGAGCAAAAAAAAAATCTGACCATTGTACAGTTACCTCCTGGCACAAATAGGTTCACAGAAATCCTTGGAAAACGTGACCTTCCGAAATGGTCTCCCAGGATAAGGGCTCACTGTTTTGTCAAAAGGTCTCATGAGGGCTCCTAATAATAAAAGGGAGGATTTACATTTATAGACCAACTTTCGTGGCTATTGGAGATCTCAAAGCACTTTACAGCCAATGGAGTTCTTTTACAATGTAGGAAAACATGGCAGCCGAATTGCACACAGCAAGATCCCACAAACAGCAATGTGGTAATGACCGGATAATCTGTTTATATGACATCGATTGAGTTATAAATATTGGCCAGGACACCAGGAATTGCGCCCAAGCTTCTTCAAGATAGTGCCACAGGACCTTTTACCTTCACCTGAGAGGGCAGACAGGGCCTTAGTTTAACACTTAATCCAAAAGAAGGCATCTCCAACAGTGCAGCACTCCTTCATAATTATACTAGGAGTGTCGGCTTTGAGTTTTGTGCTTGGGTCCTGGAATGTGACAAAGAACTTTTGGGGTTAGACGCAAGACTACTACCTACTAACTACCACAACAGATGCCCACATATTAACACAATGAACAGTCCCTTGAGGGAGGCCTGTAAGTTCAGTTTTTATTTCCAGGTTCATCTCCTCTTCACCTAGTGGGAGGTCTCAGTGCCCCACCCATGTAATGCCCTGGGACATGCAAATAAAGTCCAAGGTGAAATTCGGGAGCCCGGTATTAAGTTGGGCGCCATGCTATTATTGTGCGTTGCTCACTTGTTGCTCCTGTTTCCATTGGTGCCAGGATAATTGCCCCCTGTATCCCAAAGCGTGGAATTATATGGAAAGAATGCAAATAAAAAACATTACATTCCTGCCTTCATTTCGGACACGATTTGCAGCACTGTTGAGAAACCTGTCCAAAGGTGACTGCCCTGAATATAAAGCAGGAGAATTTGAAACCTGTCCTTTCTTTCTAATGTTGTAATTTGGCTTCTCCTTATGTTCATTCTGAAATTTTGAAGGGTTAAGGCCAAACAGTATGTATGTAGGGCAGGAGCACAGGGTGCAATGTAGAAACATGACCACAGGTGGCAGCAGTGGTTAGCAGAGCCACCAGAGTCTCAACCGAGCAGGTTGTGCAGAGACTGTTTTCTAACAGAGGATGGAGCTGCTCGCTGATCGAGGGAATGGTGTGGCAGGGAATCAGACAAAATTGCCATATAATCCTTAAATATAATCTACGATAAAGTAATGGTCATATGAATTAATGAGGAAAAGTTTATTTGTGTTACACCACCAAAGCGCTTAACTTTAGCAATTGCCAAAGTTCCCAAATATGATAACCCAGATGTATCCTTACACTTCAAAATGTCTTTTTTTATGAATTAAAAAGTTCCTTGCCTGTTGCCAGTTTGAGTCCGTGGGTGATAAATGAGACAAGCGAAGTTATATCTGTGCCCGAGAGATAATAGCATGGGCGTGTTGGGCTGAATGGCCTCTTTCCGTGCTGTGATGAGATGAGGGAAGCTGCCATTTTGAAATGCTTCCAGGCTGGCATGGTTATGACCCTGCTCTTGTAGGTGACCTTCAGTATAGGGTTCTCTGGGGTCGGTAATCTGACTAGTCAATGCCTCCTGTGCCTTTCTCAACTTTATTCTGAGTCACTTGATTTGGGCCAGACCATTCCTTATGGGCTTTAAGAGCACTGAGACCAAAGTGGGAGTGGTTCCCTAAGATGATCGTTGCTAAGAGGACACCCATATTTCCACTGTCAATAGATCCATGGACCAGGTGACCTCTTGGAAGCCAGATGGGGAAATCGGCATCAGCCTGCCTGTGATTTCCCAATGGTCTTCCCTAAGGGAGAGGCTTGGCACTGGCTGAAAAATTCATGGACTGTGGGTGGGGATGGCGGCAATGGCGCCACTGTGGGCGGGGATTGCTGGGCTTCTGCTCTTTTCAAGGCACTCTGAGGAATTCCAAGGTTGTGCCATTACAATTTGGAAGTGGGGCTAATAGCTGTTTGGTAGTACAGAACTTGAGTACTGCAGGAAAAATGAAAGAGGCTTTTTGTTGAAGCTTTTCATCTTGCACTCATCAGGACAATTCTCAAGAATACCAAATGTGAAGGGAACAACAATTTATACTATTTATACTTTCCTCTCTCTTCTCATGTAGTATAAATTGTTGCTCGCTTTACATTTGGCATTCTTGCCAATTGTTCTGATGAGTGCAAGGCGAAAGGTTTTGCCAAAATTGTCTCTTTTTTCAGCAATACTGAAGTGGGGCTAGTGGGATGCCAGGCCCAACCAGAAAAGCACGCCAATTCAGCCCAGTTTACGGCCAATGAATGGAACGAATGTGCTGTACAATGCAGTGAACGAGACCCATACAATGGAATACCCCAATGGTATTCATTCCAGAGAGATTGCTGTTTTGCCACTGCACGAACAACAATCAAAGGAGCAACCAGTAAGTCAGGCTGTTCTGACCTTCCATGCCCCAGTGGAGTCTGAGGGAGTGAGAAGGTGCCATCCTGAAATTCCCGTGCCCTTGATAAATTCATATTTGTTTTTCCGAAAGCTAGTGGTTTGCTTAACCATGTTTCAAATTGGGTCGTATTTGCTGAAACCAGCAGTTTCTGCTCAACCAACACCCCTCGTACATTTTGAAGTAGTAATTCAATCTCTCACAGCAGCATTGGAGTGGTTGCTATGGAGACTGCACGCTGGGACGTTCTAGTCTTAAGCACCATCTCCTACCCAGCCAGGCTCCCTGGACCTGTTTACCCAGCATGGAGTCATTTAAAACTTCACAAAGCGTCCACAGGGGCCTTAAATAATAAAGTATCAGTGCACATTTTTATTTTAACAGGATTAAAGCAGAATTAACCAGATTTAACTCTATAATATCATTCACTAAAATGCTGGACATCCCTAGGCTTCTAGTGTGTTTACAATTGACCTGGTTACAGACTTAACAACAACAACACCAAGTATTTATATAGCATCTTTAACACATTAAAATGTTCCTGGAGCATTATGCAGTAATGTTTGACGTTGAGCCACAGAAGGAGATATTAGGGTAAGCAAACAAAAGTTTGGTCAAAGAGGTAGATTTTAAGGGAAAGGGAGATAGTAAGACAAAGATTTAAGGGAAGAGTTCCAGAGCTCAGGGCCCAGGCAGTTGAAGGCACATCCACCAATGGGAGAGCAAGGGGCTTCTCAAGAGTCCAGGGTTGAAGGAATGTAGATTTTTAAAAATTTGTTCACAGGATGCGGATGTCGCTGGCTAGGCCAGTATTTATTGCCCAACTCTCATTGCCCTTGTTCAGTGGGCATTTAAGAGTCAACCACATTGCTGTGGGTCTGGAGGCACATGTAGGCCAGACCAGGTAAGGATGGCAGATTTCCTTCCCTAAAGGACATCAATGAACCAGATGGGTTTTTATGACGATCGACAATGGTTTCATGGTCATCATTGGACTTTTAATTCCAGATTTAAATTCTGTGGTCATCTCTAACCCCTGGAGAGATCCCTGCACCAGGAACCATTTACTGACCATCTGAACCTAAAATGCCTCAAGTGCACTTGCATTGAATCGTTCACGGATCTCTACTTATTACATCGGTTAGAAGTTTTAACTGGACATCCCCTAAACCTAAAAACACAAACTGAGCACAGATTAACGCATCCCATCAGGGTAATATCATGCAGACTAACTATATTCGCGGTGCAATTTTATTTCATTGTAACAACCCACAGAAATTGGTAAATTTGGACCTAGCTTTTTAACAAGTGTCCTAAGCATCTATCATGAGAAATCAGTACAAGCAAATTTGCCGTTTATACCTTTTGAGAAAGATACACGACACTCGGTTATGAACCAAAAGTGATTTATTTTCTAACCCTTCCACATCAGCTTTGACTCTGCACACCTAGAACGGCTCGTTGAAAAATGCGAAAGCTTTTGTTCTGTTTTTTTTTTGGTCTGAAACAATTTCCTGCATTTTTTTTTGTTGTTGTTGCATTTACCATTTAATCCGGGCAAAGTAAAGCAGAGAGAGAGAGAGAGAGCGAGAGAGGGAGAGAGAGAGAGAGAGGGAAAAAAACATTTTGTGCTGCGGCCGTCCTATTTATAGTTAAAGGGAGGAAAAGGCTGCGAATGTCGGCAGGAAAAACTAAGTTAAGAAAGAATTGGAGGAAGTGTGAGTGCCACTAAGCTAAACAATCTGGAGCCAGCGAGAGCTCACAAAGCCATTGGGAATCCTCCGCACTGCACTCTGCACAGATGTGGCTCGCCCAGGGCATCGATCGCTCCTCGCACTGGACGGGCGGTTGTTGGTGATCCTGTACTTCAGGCTGGCCTACAGTGACAGAAGGCTGTTAGAGTGCACCCGTGTGCTGTCTGCGGAGGGCAACGAGATATTGGATCGGCTGCTCGAACACCAGGAGGAGAAGTAAGGCTCTGCATTAAATATGTTGCTCTCTGTATGGGGATTTTATTCGGGTGGGGAGAGGGGGGGTGGTTGATGATTGGTGTTAAGGAGAGGAGGGGAGTGGGGGGAATCCATATGAAGCTCTATCCACAGGGAACCGCTGAATCAGTGCAGTCTACTTCCAGAACCACCTGATGTTGTCACATTCTACCCCCCCCCCAAAAAAAAAGGGGGACGGGAATCCTATTGTAAAACTGAACTGATTTTTGAAACTGTTTTTGCTTCTTGGAAAAACCCCCCTCAATTGATCATTTAAAGCCGACACCCACGTCATGGGAAGAGGCATGTTACTGGAAGCTGCCTTATAGTTATTTTTCCGGTCAGGTTACAATGTACCTCACTGGTTATGTTCCATCCCTTGGGTTTATTTGAAGAGCGGGGGGGTGACCTCTGGTCTTGTGCCGAGCTCTGGGGTCAGCGGCAGAGGGGAGTTTATGGGCTGCCAGTGCTCCACATGTACCTGCCAGTGCTCCACATGTACCTGCCAGTGCTCCACATATACCTGTCAGTGCTCCACATATACCTGCCAGTGCTCCACATATACCTGCCAGTGCTCCACATATACCTGTCAGTGCTCCACATATACCTGCCAGTGCTCCACATGTACCTGCCAGTGCTCCACATGTACCTGCCAGTGCTCCACATATACCTGCCAGTGCTCCACATGTACCTGCCAGTGCTCCACATGTACCTGCCAGTGCTCCACATATACCTGCCAGTGCTCCACATGTACCTGCCAGTGCTCCACATATACCTGCCAGTGCTCCACATATACCTGTCAGTGCTCCACATATACCTGCCAGTGCTCCACATGTACCTGTCAGTGCTCCACATATACCTGCCAGTGCTCCACATGTACCTGCCAGTGCTCCACATATACCTGTCCTATGTACTAGCCCATGAGAGCAGGTGGAACTTGACTTGTGAGAGGTACGGCTGGGGAGATATGGTCAGGGCATCCTCTTCTCCCTCTCTCCCTCTCCTCCCCCCAAAAAGCTGCCTGAAACATTGATTCAGGCGGAGTTTGCCGATGAGATGTGGAATATGCTCTTCAACACATGGGACGCTTTCACACACACTATAGGTAAATGTGCAACATGAGAGGGAGGCTGCACCGGGGCTGGGTCCTCCCGTCATTTTTCGTAAACAAGTGGCTGATAGTTTGCACTCCAGCTGGTGTCCACACACAGCCCCAGGAACTAAGCCGCCGCCTTCCCTCCATCCCAACAGCGACTCGACTTCATTAACTCGGCTTTCATTGGCTGTAAAGCGCTTCGGGACGATCTGAGGTCACCAAAGGCGCTACACAAATGTAAGTTGCTTCTTATGTCTTACTCCATTGCAAAGCCCTGTCGCCTATCTTTTCAACAACCCCCCCCCGCCCCTTACCACAGCAGCCCACCCAATCTATGTGTTAACCGCGTGGGAAAGGTCAGTCCTGCTCAGGAGGCGAGTACATGAATTGCAAACATATCGTCACTGAGCCATTTACAAAGTCCACAGAATCGGGTCAGAAACGTTCTGCTGCTTTCAACCTGTTAGGATGAGCTCGGTCTGTGAGGGTCCAGGGTAACTTCCCCATGGGGGTCAGAGCTGGGCCCAGTATAACTCCAATGCAGCCACTTCAGGTCCGTTTTAAGAAGCTTCAATCATCCTTCATCTTCACTGCACTCGTGCCTAACACTGCACCGCGTCCTTCTGAACATCAGTGTGGTAACTTTGTCTATTTCCTCATTTCTGACTGTCCCGGTGGCCTTTTGTCTGTGGCCACACTGACAAAGATAGACAGTTTCCATGATTCATGTTGCTTAGAATGCAGGGAGGTGCCTGATTCCTGCTCATCCTGTTGGGGGCGGGGGTGGGATCCGAGCCTGTCAGCTCAGTGCAGAGGGGAGGGTTGTGTTACTGGTTGTTCGACAGGGAAAGGCTACTCCTGTTGAGGTGTTACTGAGGAAAGCTAACACTAAAACCAGGAAAACAATACAGTAGAGTCAGTCTACAGGAGATAATTGGCCGTCATAGTGCTGTACTCACCCAAAAAGATGATTGGCATCGTAATTGCACCCTTTGCATGCCCCTGCCTGCTTCCTCTGGGACTAGCTGTCACTTCAGAACTCTGAAAACCTTTGGCTCCTTACTTCAGAGTTTGAGTAGTACTTTAACTATTCATCCAAATACAATGGCTGATTTACTGAGACCTTGGTTTCAGCAAGTAATTACTACAATCAACTCAATTACACATACATAACCACAGGCTCTGGCGCAAAGTCTTGGTCAATGGCTTCATTAAGACCAGGAAAGCTCTTGGGTTCAGACTTATAGGATGGAGAGTAATCTCCCCGTGAATGGTGGAAACTGGTGGGTCAGGAAGTGACAATGAAGGGGGAAGAACACTGGAGACAGTGAATAGAAGGAGGTTAGGAATCCATCATGTTCTTTATGTCGTAACAACATTTAATGCTAGGAGAACAATTAATAATAATGTTCACCTGTGAAGTCTACACACCTCTTCCTTTATCATAATGGGAAAAGCTACTTCAGAACTGTTTAACTGAGTAACGAAGGATGTCTTAAATTTAGACGCCCCAATCAGCCAGCTGGTATTTTGGCTCTGCCTATAGGATTATAGATATAAGTATGAGCTAATCAATCAGATGACCAGATGTTGGCATGCCTCCCAAGTTAGCTCGTTGTGGAATACACCCTTGAAGATAGATTCTGTGTCATTTTATATAACAACAGGATGTCTTCAGAAAACAATGGAAAATGAATCACACAGAGAGCTGCTTCTGATATACTGTTCACATGTGACTCAAATTGATTGGCTTTCCAATAATAATCATCGTGTGCTTCTCAGCTGTATGTATTCCGTTTCTGGGTCGTGAGTAGCAAAAATGGCAACTTTCATTTTATAGCTTGAATTGTACCTCGCTTTATACCTGGACATCTAACATGAGCAATGTAAGTCATTTACTTTTTCCTGTACTGAGTAAGCTCCACTTTATCCCATAGATCTCACACTGTATGCATGGACCTCAGAGAGTGGGTTGGTGATTTCTGGTCTGTGGGAGCACATTAGATATCTGATACTAATTATTTGATTTTGGCTATTGTTTGTTTGATGCTGCGCATCAGGTGTTCAATTATTGAATGTTGGGTATTCAATACTGGATATTCTGTTGGGTTCTGTGTATTGGACACTTGATGCTGATTATGGAGTGTTGAATTTTCTATACCGGGTATTAAAGGCTGGGCAAAAACTGAGCAAATTACACAAGTCAAAGGATTGTCCACCGACACCATTTTTGCTGACTTGTACTGACTCCCTCCACTAACGGATTGAATTTCAAACACTTGCCCTCATCTTCACTCCATGGACATATTGTGTCCTGTTTCTTCAACCTTCTCAAGCTTCAGATATTTTCCACCACCTTTTTATTCTCCGGTTTTGGCCACTTACTCATGTCTTCATTCCATCATCTCGCTAGTGGTACAGACTTCAAGTGTTCAGCCACATTCTCTGTAACTTTCTCATTCAACTCCACCTCCAGCTCCCTCTCCCCTTTTAAGAAACTTCTGAAAGCTTATGTTGTGCCCAAGTCTACAATCATCCCATAGATCTTTTTGCTTATAGCTTGCGATCTGTTTATCTCTGCTTAGGTAATTTAATGTTGGTTATTGGGTCAATCTGCTGTGAGGATCATGTTGGATATTTGAGAATGAGTTATGGGGAGTTTATTGCTGTTGGTGGGCGTTACATATTTTGTACTGGTTGTTGGTGTCTGCTGCTTTATACAATGAATTGCAGATGTTGCTGTTTGTTGGGTGTTTTGTATTAGATACTAGTTACTGGATTTCTTTATCATACTGATTACGTGGATGTTGGCTGCTGTATCTATCTGATACTGGTTATTCATTATCTACTGTTTGATGGATATGAGATGTATGATACTGGTTTTTGGAAGCTTGGTGCTCTTAGTTAGGCATTAGATGTTTGATTCTGGGTATCTGTAAGTAAACACCAAGATTGGAATTTTACGGCCTTCATGGGGGGGGGGTGGGTGGGATAGTAGGTGGGTGGGGGATGGGTGTGTCCATAAAATTGGGTGCCGGGGGTGCTGTCCTGGTGGTGCACCTAGATCTCCAGCAGCTGTTTGCCCACCCTGCTGCCACTTCCTGGCTCTCTAGCCACCATTGGAGGCCTCGATCTGCCTTGTTCATGGTCTTGGCTCCTCGACACTGGGACTCATCAGCCTTGGACTTCTACTCCTGCTCCTTGCTACTGCCCTGCTCTCCTCGCTCTCTCTCAGAGGCTTCTGGCTTCCCCTCCTTCCTCAGTCTGCGCTCCTGGCTTCAGGATCCTCCGCCAGCTAGCAGTATGTACCACCAAGGCTCCTGAAGCAGCATCTTCCAAAAGCACGACCACTACCATCTAGAAGGGCAAGAGCAGCAGACACCTGGGAACACCACCATCTGAAAGTTCCCCTCCAAGCCTCTCACCATCCTGACTTGGAAATATATCGCCATTCCTTCACTGTGGCTGGGTCAAAATCCTGTGGGTTTAGTGCAGCAGTGGGGTGTTTCCCACACCTTTTGATATTTGTGGCCACTGCTCTTGGAGCACTGCTGGAACAAGAGAGCTGTGGGCTCTCTGATTGGGAGAAGGAGTGAGGGGGGCATCCCACTTCAAGCCATTTAAAGGGCTGTAGGTTGGGCTGGGAGAAGGCTCTCCCCTGGCTTTTACTTCGGGGGATCTGGGAAACCTGCCCCCAGCATAAACTTTAGCCCCAAGTGGGAAAGTTTTGATTGCATGGCATTACTTCAAGTGGCACGTCGCAGGCTATGCTGATTCCCCCAGGGGATGCAGTGCCAATTGGGTGACAACCTGTCCAACGATATCTATGAGGAAACTTGTGCAGACTGCTCTATCTCCAGTGAATTGACCTAAGTCTGCATAGTGCCGTTTGAAGTAGATCAATGCAAAAAAAAATCTTCCTGTTTTCTCAAAGGCATTATTAAATTTGCATGTGGAACTCTTTTATTACGACTATTATATAGTACTAAAAGTTAGATGAAGAGGAGTCGGGTGAATCCATTTGAAAAGGGCTCCTTCAAACAAAATAGTTTGAGAACCACTGGACTAGAATATAAAATAGCAAACTGAAAACCTTTTTTTGGCTTGACACTTCCTCCGGTGTTCTGCTATTATTCTGCCATGGCAATGCTGATATCGAGAAGGGAGTTGGGGCCAGTTTGGATGAATTATGTCAGAATTTTGCATTATCTTCTGTTTCACCAGGCAGAACTCTCAACCCCATTAGACAGTTGCTGCGTAATGGATAAATCTTTTCAGTTACAGCTGAGGTACTTATAAAGGTCTAACGGCCACTTGCATTCCATCTTCCCTCACCCTATGACCCTTGCTTAAGCCCCACATATCTTTCGACCTCCATTCACAAGAGGGTTGGTTGTGGAAATTTGTTGGAGTGGGAATTTAGCTTTTTGCTATTACCCAGAACGAGGAAAGAAAAGCTTTGCAAAGGTAGGGTTATTCCAGCCTACATGAAAGTGCTGCTGACAGTGCTGTCATTGAAATGACCTGCTGGTATGTGAGATGCAACGGGTAAATTCCTAAATCTTGTCTCGTTGCAGCACAGCATAATGCTGCATCCTTCACCTTGGTCTTGCCCATTGCTTGGGTTTGTAACACTTTTTGGCGTATAAAGAATTGACAGTAATATCTGTGCTGAAGAGCAGTGGGCTGTTTTCCATGCCCTTGATAGTGGCGCCGCATCAGGTGCTTATCAATCTGGTTTAAAGTTTAAACCTCTCATCAAGAGAGTCAGGAGAGAGATTAGGGGAAATGTATTTGCCATTAGGTTCTCGTAGCATGCAATGCTTTGCCCCAGAGAATGATTGAGCCAGAGACCATTGTATATTTTAAAGGAAGATTGAGTAAATATTGGCAGCAGAGATATACAGGATCATGGGGAGAGACCACTGGGATAAATGTTAGTTTGTTCTACCATGAACTGGCACAGCCATGATGGGCTGAATGGCCTCCTACTTTGCTATAAATCCTATTACCCATGTCATGGTTTTGAAAAGCTCAGATTCACTAACAATAGCATCAATTACCCAACATTCGAGAATTATCCAAAATTCATTTAATTATTTGTTTGTGTGACTTGTAGTATTTATTTTTCCCCTGAACACATATTCCTCCCCCAGACACACATTCCTCCCCGAACACACATTCCTCCCCGAACACACATTCCTCCCTGGACATGCTCCCTCATTCCTCCCCGGACACACGGTCCCTCATTCCTCCCCCAGCACACGGTCCCTCATTCCTCCCCCAGCACACGCTCCCTCATTCCTCCCCGGACACGCGCTCCATCATTCCTCCCCGGACACACGGTCCCTCATTCCTCCCCGGACACACGGTCCCTCATTCCTCCCCCAGCACACGGTCCCTCATTCCTCCCCCAGCACACGCTCCCTCGTTCCTCCCCCGGCACACGGTCCCTCATTCCTCCCCGGACACGCGCTCCATCATTCCTCCCCCAGCACACGGTCCCTCATTCCTCCCCGGACACACGGTCCCTCATTCCTCCCCCAGCACACGGTCCCTCATTCCTCCCCCAGCACACGGTCCCTCATTCCTCCCTGGACACACGGTCCCTCATTCCTCCCCCAGCACACGGTCCCTCATTCCTCCCCCAGCACACGATCCCTCATTCCTCCCCGGACACACAGTCCCTCATTCCTCCCCCAGCACACGGTCCCTCATTCCTCCCCGGACACACGGTCCCTCATTCCTCCCCCAGCACACGGTCCCTCATTCCTCCCCCAGCACACGGTCCCTCATTCCTCCCCGGACACACAGTCCCTCATTCCTCCCCCAGCACACAGTCCCTCATTCCTCCCCGGACACACGGTCCCTCATTCCTCCCCCAGCACACGGTCCCTCATTCCTCCCCGGACACACGGTCCCTCATTCCTCCCCGGACACATGGTCCCTCATTCCTCCCCCAGCACACGGTCCCTTATTCCTCCCCCAGCACACGCTCCCTCATTCCTCCCCCAGCACACGGTCCCTCATTCCTCCCTGGACACACGGTCCCTCATTCCTCCCCCAGCACACGGTCCCTCATTCCTCCCCCAGCACACGGTCCCTCATTCCTCCCCGGACACGCGCTCCATCATTCCTCCCCCAGCACACGGTCCCTCATTCCTCCCCCAGCACACGGTCCCTCATTCCTCCCCCAGCACACGGTCCCTCATTCCTCCCCCAGCACACGGTCCCTCATTCCTCCCTGGACACACGGTCCCTCATTCCTCCCCCAGCACACGGTCCCTCATTCCTCCCCCAGCACACGATCCCTCATTCCTCCCCGGACACACAGTCCCTCATTCCTCCCCCAGCACACGGTCCCTCATTCCTCCCCGGACACACGGTCCCTCATTCCTCCCCCAGCACACGGTCCCTCATTCCTCCCCCAGCACACGGTCCCTCATTCCTCCCCGGACACACAGTCCCTCATTCCTCCCCCAGCACACAGTCCCTCATTCCTCCCCGGACACACGGTCCCTCATTCCTCCCCCAGCACACGGTCCCTCATTCCTCCCCGGACACACGGTCCCTCATTCCTCCCCGGACACATGGTCCCTCATTCCTCCCCCAGCACACGGTCCCTTATTCCTCCCCCAGCACACGCTCCCTCATTCCTCCCCCAGCACACGGTCCCTCATTCCTCCCTGGACACACGGTCCCTCATTCCTCCCCCAGCACACGGTCCCTCATTCCTCCCCCAGCACACGGTCCCTCATTCCTCCCCGGACACACGGTCTCTCATTCCTCCCCGGACACACGGTCCCTCATTCCTCCCCCGGACACACGGTCCCTCATTCCTCCCCCAGCACACGGTCCCTCATTCCTAGTCAGCTATAAGAAATTTGCCTTCTCACTGATTTCCTTCACCTTTCTATCAATATAATTTTTATTTAATCAATGTATTTGCTGCCCAGAATTTTACTTCCATTACTCCTTTGAGCCCTTGCGTTCCTCTAATCTCCTCTCTGCAAGTACCGGCCTCAAATAACCTCCGAACGCTATTCTTTATGCCCTTTTAGTGCATCCAGTGGTTAAAAGCTATAATAACAAAACATACAGGTTAATCCTCCTGGGCCAGCTATTGCTTTGATTCTATAGCATTGAGCTTATTGCTATTTAGTTTCTCAGAAAGAGAAGATGAAGAGTTCCCTCTAACTGCTGATGATCTGACTAACTTGATCATTTGCAAGCTGCCGACTCTTTCAGTGATTGTACTTCTGTAGTTTGCAAATCATTTTCTAACTTAACAAAAATAGTGCTTTTCTTGAATCAACTGAACTTTGGCAGCACATTTCCATCCAGAAAAGGAACAGAAAATGCTGGAAAAACTCAGCAGGTCTGGCAGCATCTGTGGAGAGAGAAACAGAGGAGAGGTAGAAATGTGATGGGTTTTAAGCTGTTGAAAAAGTGGGCGGGGGGCAGCAGGTGGAGCAAAAGAGAAGGTCAGGGATAGGCTAGAGGGCAGGACAGATTAAATGATAAAGATGTCATGGAGCACAAGACAAAAGGGAGTGGTAATGACAACATTAAAGATAAACGTTTTGGTCCAGAGTAGCTGTTAACAGTAAAATAAAGGTCAGCACTGTCTCAAAGCAAAATAGCAGAATGTGTTAATAGCAGAAAAAGGGTCAGCATTGTCTGAAAGCAGAACATGAGAAAATTTATTCCAGGAAGAATCTAATTAGTTTGGCTGGTTTGATAGTAATCGTGACTCTTGCGTTAGGTTCAACTCTCATTGCAGGTTCGGAGTCCGTAATCTAGTCTGCATTTCATTGAAGTACTGATGGAGTGCTGTATGTTTTGGATGAGCTGTTAAACCAGAACCTGTATCCCTGTTTAGGTGGATGTCAAAGATCCCATTGGTGCCGATTGACGAAGGACAGGCGTTGTTCCGATGTCCTGGCCAATATTCGTCCCTCCAGCAAAATCAGCAGATGGGCTGTCCATTTATCTTATTTGCTGTATGTGGGACTATGCTGTGCTCAAGTTGATGACTGTGATTGTTTGTGCAACTTAAAAATAAAGCTGTTGGCTGTGAGAGACCTTGGAATGTCCTGTGCACATGAAAAGCAGGTTCACAGCTAATGCCTGCTTCTTGCTACTGGCAAGAAGACATGGAGTGGCACCCAAATAATAGCTCCTGAATCCACAAATTGTCACGAATTATAAAATCATAGAAAGATATAGCATAGCAGGAGGCCATTCAGCCCATTGCACCTCCGCCGACTCCTTGGTAGAGCTACCCAATTAATCCCCTTCTCTTGCTCTTTCCCAACAGGTCTGCATATTTTTTCCTTTTCAAGTATTTATCCAATTCTCTCTTGTGAGTTACAGTGGAACCTGCTTCCACTGCTGTTTCAGGCACCGCATTCCAGGTCATAACAACAAACAAATTTCTTGTCTGTCCTCTGGTACTTCTGTCAATTAACTTTAAGCTCTGCCCTCTGGTTGCTGATGCTCATCCAGCCAGTGAATCTTTCTTCTCCTTATTTACTTTATATAAACCCCTCATAATTTTGAGTTATACCCAGGGCAAGGAGTCATGAGACTTTCCTAACTATGATCAGGACATTGCTTTTTTTTATTCACTCATGGGATGTGGGCATCGCTGGCTAAGCCAGCAATTATTGCCCATCCCTAATTGCCCTTGAGAAGGTGGTGGTGAATTGCTGCAGTCCATGCAAAGTAGGTACCCCTATAGTGCTGTTAGGGAGGGAGTTCCAGGATTTTGACCCAGCAACAGTGAAAGAATGGCGATATATTTCCAAGTCAGGATGGTGAGTGGCTTGGAGGGGAACTTGCAGGTACAGATGTGTCTGCTGCCCTTGTTCTTCTAGACGGTAGAGGTTGCTGGTCTGGAAGGTACTGTTGAAGGAGCCTTGGCACGCTGCTGCAGTGCATCTTGTAGATGGTACACACTGCTGCAATTGTACACTGGTGGCGGAGGGAGTGAATGTTTAAGGCGATGGATGGGTTGCCAATCAAGTGGGCTGCTTTGCCCTAGATGGTGTCGAGCTTCTTGAGTGTTGTTAGAGCTGCACTCACCCAGGCAAGTGGAGAGTATTTCATCACACTCCTGACTTGTGCCTTGTAGGAGGTGGACAGGCTTTGGGGAGTCAGGAGATGAGTTACTCACCACAAGATTCCTTGCCTCTGACGTACTCTTGTAGCCACAGTATTTATATGGATAGTCCAGTTCAGTTTCTGGTCAATGACCATCCGTTAGGATGATAATGGTTGGAGATGAAGCAATGGTAATGCTGTTGAACGTCAAGAGGTGATGGTTAGATTCTGTCTGCAAGCAGAGGCCTGAGACTGAATGGGAAGGTGTGTGGGAGGTAGGACAGGGAAACAAGAGGCAAGGGAAGGTGAGGAGTGGAGACTAGTTTCAGGGAGGAAGGTTCACCTCCGGCAGAGTGGAGGCAGATGACTGGCAATGACCAAAGTTCACTAAGTTGCAAAAGCTGGAGTGGCAGGGCTTGAGGTACAGAGAGGAGCAAGTGATTGGTCAAGGCTGCAATGAACACAGAGATATATTTTTATTGCCTGTTCTCAAGTGTCCATTCCTACAATCATTGGTAGTATTGCAGTTGCTAAGGTAACATCGTTTAACGTTCAATTCCCCACAAGATGTGAGTGAAGGGGAAATAGTCTTTTTCAGTTTAAAGGTTTAGTGTATTCTGAGGTGAGGAATAAATAAGGGATACTTTGCTAAAAATAGCTTGGAATGCGTATTATCTCATAGGCTGAAAAATAGAGCCCATGACAAAAACAATAATTACAATAAATGAATCCTGTGATTAAAAATGCTTGGTTTCATCACATGTCCTCTCTTTTGTCATGTTTTAAGGTCAACAGAATGCTAGTGAACTGGCACAGGAGGTGTTTCACTCCTGATGCACAAACTGCGGCAGCTCCTCCATTGTCTGCTCCTGTGTTTATCACAATAGTTCCAAGAATTCTTGTCATCAAAGCTATTTCAGAGGAATAATCCAGGAAGACCAATAAACTACTGCATTTAGCTCAGGATCAGTCAGAACCATTTCTATAATCTTGTGGCGAGGGTGTTGGATTAACTAAACTGCTCTTGCAGAGTGCCAGCATAGGCTTGATAGGCTGAATGGCTTCCTTCAGTACTGTAACCATTCTATGATTCTATGAGACTTGGGGCTTTCATGCTGAAACGTCTCAAAATACTTCACGTGATGAATGAATTAACTTTTGAACAGCAGTGAATGTCGTTGGATAGATACAAACAGCTGCCAGCCTACAACAGTAATGTCTCAAACATTGCGATTAATTACTGCTTTGTTGTTTTGAGTGATGTGGATTGAGGATAGAACATTGACCAGGACATTGGTGAGGGTAGGAGATGGTGATTTCGCAGTAATGTCACTGAACTAGTAAGTAAGCTAATGCTCTGGGGACATGGGTTCAGATCCCACCACCGCAGCTGGTGGAATTTAAACTCAATTAAGAAAATCTGGAATTGAAAGCTAGCCTCATTAATGGTGATCATGAAACTATCATTGATTGTTGTAAAAATCCTTCTAGTTCAGTAATGTCTTTTGGGGAAGGAAATCTGCTGCCCTTTACTGATATGGCCTACCTATGCCTCCAGACCCACAACAATGTGGTTGACTCGTTAAACTGCCCTCACCAATGGACTAACAAGCTATTCAGTTCAAAGGCAATTAGGGATGGGTAACAAATGCTGGCCTCGCCAGCGATGCCCACATCCCATGAAAGTATAAATTAAAAAAAAGTTAAAAAGTTAACTTGAAGTTTAGCTAAATGACACAATGACTTGACCTCGACTTGTTCATGTATTGGGGCTTCATTTTATAAAGGACAGCACGGATTGGACCAAAGCAAGTGTGTCAAGCCTGACCCCACTGTTGCTGGGCAAAATGTGTACTCCCCCCCCTCCCCCCCACCTATGACCAATTGCTTCACACGGCCAATTCTGTCACATGTCTAACCTCTTCATGCATTAGCTGTGTTTGCCATTAGTATTAGTCATCCATGTATTAGCCCTGGCTCAATTTGTAGCTCCTTGGCTGCTATTGGGCAGTCTGGCACTGTTGTAACATAGGAAGTGTGGACAGCCAATTTACACAGCAATCTCCCACAAACAACAATGCGATAATGACCAGATCATCTGTTTTTGTGATGTTGATTGAGGTATAAATATTGGCCAGGACACCTGGGATAACTCCCCTGCTCTTCTTCAAGATTTTGTCATGGGATCCTTTACCTCCAACCATAGCAGGCAGATGGGGCCTTGGTTTAACTTCTGCTGAAAGATGTAACCCAGTCTGGGATTTTTCACTTAGTGTATCTCTATATGTTGCTGTATCCATTCGGAGACTGCTGACTTTCCCATGTCCCACAACCACTGTGGTAATTCAAAAGTTGGATTCCTGCAAGCCAGCGATGGCTTTGGACACAACAGGACAAGCAGAAGGTGCAGAATAATATTACCCCCTTTCAATCAATTCAACTTTGATGGGGGTTGCTTTATTTAATTCATGCTACAGCACTGTTGACTTACATTTTACTGTATTGCAGAGAAGTTTCAATTTCATAGATGCAATATGTATTGTGTAAATGCTTGAAGTGATTAGTGGGCTTGGTTTAGCAGTGGTCTTTCTTACAGTTGTTTAGCTAAAGTTGGCTTACAGGCAGTCAATTGTTGGCATTAGGGGAAGACATTGTGCGTGTTTTTTCTTGGGTGAAGGGAACTCACTTCTGCTTTCTCTTGCTGCAAACGTCAGGGAGTAGCTGCAGTCTGAGGATCTTTGCATTATAAATTGTGGCAATAGGAAACCTTGCTGGACAAGGTTGGCCCTTCTCTTGAGATTTTTGTCATAGCGACAGTCTACCTTCTGCCAATTACTACTTCTCTGCATTGGCAAAGCGCACCGCAGTGATGAAGGTGAATGCTGCAGTAAGGAGGTCAACATGGACTCTGCATCAGTCAAATCTAACAGTTGTGTGGCGAAAGGCTGACTCAAGGTACCCAGACTTATTGAACTGTCACAAGGAGAGGCAACACCACCACTGAGCTGAGCCGTCAGCTTGATAGAGAGGGCTGAGGGGTGAGCTGGTCTTTTAAAATTCTGAAGGGTTTTGATAGAATGGATGCAGAGAGAACGTTTCCGTTTTGTGGGGAAGAGCGAAACTAGAGGCCATCAATATAAGATAGTCACCGAGAAATCCAATTCTGAAGAAACTTCTTTACCCAGAGAATGGAAAGGGAGCAGCTCTGAAGAAGAGTTACACGGACTTGAAACATTAACTCTGTTTTTCTCTCCACAGATGTTGTTAGACTAAAGTTGACTTTCTGGCAGTCAATTATTGGCATTAGGGGAAGACATTGTGTGTGTTTTTTCTTGGGTGAAGGGAGCTCACTTCTGCTTTCTCTTGCTGCAAACGTCAGGGAGTAGCTGCAGTCTGAGGATCTTTGCATTATAAATTGCGGCAATAGGAAACGAGTGTGCGGGACAAGGTTTTTCCAGTGTTTTCTGTTTTCGTTTCAGATTTCCCGCATCCGCAGTATTTTGCTTTTATATTATGTTGTTAATGGAAAGGGAGCAGTTGAGGGAAATAGTATAGATGCACTTAAGGGGAAACTAGATAAACATATGAGGGAGAGGGGAAGGGAGGATGGTGCTTGTAGATTTAGATGAGGAAGGTTGGGAGGAGGCTTGGTGTGGACTGGGCAGAATGGCCTGTTTCTGTGCTGTATATCCTGTGTGAATCTTTGATATAGAAAAGCATCACAACATTTTGCAAGGCAGGTTCTGACTCCTGGGGTAAAAATTTTAGCTCAGCGGGTGGGCACGCGCCCGACCTGCTCGAGCGTAAACTGACACGCGTTGGGCGATGGTCCCAATATATCATTCGGCGGGTGTGTGACGAAGTCAGCAGTGCGCCCGCTGACAATTAAAAGGCCTGTTAAGGCCATTAAATGATCAATTAACTTGAATTTTTCAGCCAACTGTAAGGCAAAAAGGCCAAGCGGCCTTTGCACTTTTTAGGAAACCTCATCCATGGGCGGGATGAGGTTTCCTAAAGCAAATGAAAATTAAATAAAAATTTTAAAACTTAACTAATAACATATCCCTGCTCATGTGACAGAGTCACATGTTTCATCACGTTTTTATTTTCTTTATTTTTTTTTTATAACATTTCACCTCCCTGAGGCAGCTCTGTACCTCAGGGAGATTATCAAGTGTGCACTCACACGCATGCGTGAAGTTTGCACTCGCTCCCTGCCCCTCGCTCCCTCACCCCCTCCCACTTGTACAGGCAGCGCTGAGCGCTGCCACTCATGATTCACGCTGGGGGGGGGGGCCTTAATTGCCCCACCAGCGTGTAATTGGCTTCTGGCCCCGATTGCGGGCAGCGGGCAGCCTCCCACCCGCCCCCGCTGAGCCTGCCCAACACGGGTGAAATTCTGCCTCTGGAGAACCTTTTCCTTTATGTTTTTTTTTTGTCATTTTCTTTCCAATTTTCTCTTTGCAGTTCCCATTTCCCAAAGGCACAGAAACATTCTGATTGACGTTTCCTAGCAGCACCAGTGGTGCTTCATTCAAGTAGGCCTTCCTGAAGTCTGGGCAGACTGCCTTTGGCTGCTGGTGAGAGAGGAGGAGAGAATTGCGGCTTAGAGTGATTCAGCCATCACTGTCCATCCACACATTCATTTTCCCCAGCAAGTGTTGCTGGTAGTGAGCAAGAACTGATTTGCTACCTCCCTTCTTTATCCAGAGATGCTGATATTCACAGACCCAGAACTTCCGATCACCAGGGGGTCATACCCTGGAGATACCCCAAAAGATGTGCTGGGGGATCCCTTCGGAAGTCCCCACACAAGGACTGCATGACAATTGCCTGGGATGTTTAAACTTCCGATGGGCAATTACCCTACACTAGATTTAAATTGGAGACTTTGGATGGTTCCAGCTTTCTTAGCAGAAGAGTTATCCAGGAAAAGTTAGAAGGATTAAAGCCACTTCTAACTCCTGAGTAACTATAATACTGACCCCCCAATCACTTCCAAACCCCCTCTGGACCGCCCCAACTACCACGCCCACACCCTGACTACCCCACACCCCCCCCACCTCCCGACCAACCTAACCCCTCACACACTTACCTCACACACTTACCTCACACACTTACCTCACACACTTACCTCACACTTACCTCACACACTTACCTGCTCCTTGGCTTCTCAGAGTGGCTGCGACCATTAAACGTGCCTGTTTTAGGTAAAAAGTGGGCATGTCTTCACTTCCCCTGAAGCTGCTGGCCTGCATGGGAAGGACTCCGGTGTTACTGTGCTTCACATTTCTCATCAGACTCTGGGGCAGAAGGTCGGGCAAGAAATGTGCAGCTCCGGACTAAGGTAAGTAAAAAGGAACGGAGTGAGCAATCGG